>NC_092123.1:1697500-1911020 GCF_045679555.1 Salvelinus alpinus
AGACTCAGTGAGCATAGCCTTGCTATTGAGAAAGGCCGCCGTAGGCAGACATGGCTCTCAAGAGAAGACAGGCTATGTGCTCACTGCCCACAAAATGAGGTGGAAACTGAGCTGCACTTCCTAACCTCCTGCCCAATGTATGACCATATTAGAGAGACATATTTCCCTCAGATTACACAGATCCACAAAGAATTCGAAAACAAATCCAATTTTGATAAACTCCCATATCTACTGGGTGAAATTCCACAGTGTGCCATCACAGCAGCAAGATTTGTGACCTGTTGCCACAAGAAAAGGGCAACCAGTGAAGAACAAACACCATTGTAAATACAACCCATATTTATGTTTATTTATTTTAACTTGTGTGCTTTAACCATTTGTACATTGTTACAACACTGTATATATATAATATGACATTTGTCATGTCTTTATTGTTTTGAAACTTCTGTATGTGTAATGTTTACTGTTAATTTTTATTGTTTATTTCACTTTTGTATATTATCTACCTCACTTGCTTTGGCAATGTTAACACATGTTTCCCATGCCAATAAAGCCCCTTGAATTGAATTGAATTGAATTGAGAGAGAGAGAGAGAGAGAGAGAGAGAGAGAGAGAGAGAGAGAGAGAGAGAGAGAGAGAGTGGAACTGTATGAGGGAGGGACAGCTGCCTGCTCTGAGGGAGAGATGGAGGGATCATGAAGGAATGAAAATAAATGAAATTATGATGAAAACGACCCCCAGAGGGTTGGTCTCCGCCCGGCTAAATAAGTAGTCCTGTGTGTGTGTGTGTGTGTGTGTGTGTGTGAGTGTGCGTGCGTGTGTGTCCGTCCTCTGTTTAATTCATCATGATGTAAAGAGTGGAGGTCTGGCAGCCATAACACATTCAGAACAGACCTTTTAATACGAGTGAATATATTAGTTCATATACACTACTGTAGTGTACACACACACAAACACCGCAGGCATGGAAGCATGCATATACACACACACACACAATATGTGCCACTCTCATGCTTACATTGAATCAACATGGCACAGTATAGAGTTTACCCCAGCCACTGGGTCTGACAGAAACACAGAGAGAGAGAGAGAGAGAGAGAGAGAGAGAGAGAGAGAGAGAGAGAGAGAGAGAGAGAGAGAGAGAGAGAGAGAGAGAGAGAGAGAGAGAGAGAGAGAGAGAGAGAGAGAGAGAGAGAGAGAGAGAGAGAGAGAGAGAGAGAGAGAGAGAGAGAGAGAGAGAGAGAGAGAGAGAGAGAGAGAGAGAGAGAGAGAGCTGCATCCCTGTCTCACCCCACGGCCCTGTGGAAAGAAATGGGTGTTTTTTGACCATTTTAACCAAACAACAAGTGTGGGGTTAAAATTGGCAAAAACACACACATTTCTTTCCACAGCGCTGTGGGGTGAGACAGGGACGCAGCTTAAGCCCCACCCTCTTCAACATATATATATATATCAACGAATTGGCGAGGCCACTAGAACAGTCTTCAGCACCAGGCCTCACCCTGCTAGAATCTGAAGTCAAATGTCTACTGTTTGCTGATGATCTGGTGCTTCTGTCACCAACCAAGGATGGCCTACAGCAGCACCTAGATATTCTGCACAGATTCTGTCAGACCTGGGCCCTGACAGTAAATCTCAGTATTCCTCAGTGTTCCAAAAAAGGTCCAGTCGCCAGGACCACGAATACAAATTTCATCTTGACACTGTTGCCCTAGAGCACACAAAAAACGATATATACCTCGGCCTAAACATCAGCGCCACAGGTACCTTCCACAAAGCTGTGAACGATCTGAGAGACAAGGCAAGAAGGGCCTTCTATTCCATCAAAAGGAACATAAAATTCGACATACCAATTAGGATCTGGCTAAAAATACTTGAGTCAGTTATAGAATCCAATGCCCTCCAATGCCCTATGGTTGTGAGGTCTGGGGTCCGCTCACCAACCAAGAATTCACAAAATGGGACAAACACCAAATTGAGACTCTGCATGCAGAATTCTGCAAAAATATCCTCTGTGTACAATGTACAACACCAAATAATGCACCCAGAGCAGAATTAGGCCGATACCCGCTAATTATCAAAATCAGGAAAAGAGGCATTAAATTCTACAACCACCTAAAAGGAAGCGATTCCCAAACCTTCCATAACAAAGCCATCACCTACAGAGAGATGAACCTGGAGAAGTCCCTCTAAGCAAGCTGGTCCTGGGGCTCTGTTCACAAACACAAACACACCCAACAGAGCCCCAGGACAGCAACATAATTAGACCCAATCAAATCATGAGAAAACTAAAAGATAATTACTTGACAGATTGGAAAGAATTTACAAAAAACTGTGCAAACTAGAATGCTTTTTGGCCCTAAACAGAGAGTACACAATGGCAGAATACCTGACCACTGTGACTGACCCAAACTTAAGGAAAGCTTTGACTATGTACAGACTCAGTGAGCATAGCCTTGCTATTGACAAAGGCCGCCGTAGGCAGACCTGGCTCTCAAGAGAAGACAGGCTATGTTCACACTGCCCACAAAATGAGGTGATAACTGAGCTGCACTTCCTAACCTCCTGCCCAATGTATGACCATATTAGAGACACATATTTCCCTCAGATTACACAGATCCACAAAGAATTTGAAAACAAACCCAATTTTGATAAACTCCCATATCTACTGGGTGAAATACCACAGTGTGCCATCACAGCAGCAAGATTTGTGACCTGTTGCCACAAGAAAAGGGCAACCAGTGAAGAACAAACACCATTGTAAATACAACCTATATGTACAGTTTATTTATTTTCCTTTATGTACTTTAACTATTTGCACATAATATAACTTTTGAAATGTTTTTATTCTTTTGGAACTTCTGTGAGTGTAATGTTACTGTACATTTTTATTGTTTATTTCACTTTTGTATATTATCTACTTCACTTGCTTTGGCAAGGTTAACATATGTTTCCCATGCCAATTAAGCCCATAAATTGAATTTGAATTGAGAGGGGGGGGGGGGGGGGGGTTAGAGAGAGAGGTAAAGGAGTTGGGGAGCAAGAGAGAGAAAGAAGACTGGAATGAATGTCCAACACGTCACGGTGTCATCTTTACAACGTGTATTTATGTGGTGGGGGACACTAGGACCGTGGTGGACCCCTATCGGCCAGGCCTCCCCTTCCACTGTTGCCGGGGGATATGGAGGTGTGATGTGTTGAGTCACAGTGTAGAGAATTTACTACATCTGTAACAACGCCCATGGAGACACACACACACACACACACACACACACACACACACACACACACACACACACACACACACACACACACACACACACACACACACACACACACACACACACACACACACACAACCGGTCAAAAGTTTTAGCACCTCAATTTTTCCAGTTTTTATTGAAATTCACAGTTTAATGTCTTAATGTACTCTGAAATTAAAGCATAGAACAGAAACAATTGGAGACAAAAAATAAATCATGGAATTGTTTTGTTTAACAAAATTGTATCTACATTTTTGACTCATAAAAGTAGCCACCTTTTGCAGACATAACAGCCGAACACACTTGTGGCATTCTTTCTACAATGGAAATCAAATAATGTTAGGAAAACTCTTCCCAACATTGTTGCAGAAGTTCCCACAAATGTGTTGCACTTGTAGGTTGCTTTGCTTTCACCCTTCTGCCCAATTCATCCCAAACCAGCTCGATGGGGTTTAAGTCTGGAGACTGTGCAGGCCATTCCATGATTTGAAGCCTACCATGTTGTTCTTTTCTTCTAAGGTAGTTCTGACATATCCTGGAGGTGTGTTCTGGGTCATTATCTTGCTGTAGGATGAACCCCATAGCCTGGAGGCATGTTCTGGGTCATTATCTTGCTGTAGGATGAACCCCATAGCCTGGAGGTATGTTCTGGGTCATTATCTTGCTGTAGGATGAACCCCATAGCCTGGAGGTATGTTCTGGGTCATTATCTTGCTGTAGGATGAACCCCATAGCCTGGAGGTATGTTCTGGGTCATTATCTTGCTGTAGGATGAACCCCATAGCCTGGAGGCATGTTCTGGGTCATTATCTTGCTGTAGGATGAACCCCATAGCCTGGAGGTATGTTCTGGGTCATTATCTTGCTGTAGGATGAACCCCATAGCCTGGAGGTATGTTCTGGGTCATTATCTTGCTGTAGGATGAACCCCATAGCCTGGAGGTATGTTCTGGGTCATTATCTTGCTGTAGGATGAACCCCATAACCTGGAGGTATGTTCTGGGTCATTATCTTGCTGTAGGATGAACCCCATAGCCTGGAGGCATGTTCTGGGTCATTATCTTGCTGTAGGATGAACCCCATAGCCTGGAGGTATGTTCTGGGTCATTATCTTGCTGTAGGATGAACCCCATAACCTGGAGGTATGTTTTGGGTCATTATCTTGCTGTGGGATGAACCCCATAACCTGGAGGTATGTTCTGGGTCATTATCTTGCTATAGGATGAACCCCATAACCTGGAGGTATGTTCTGGGTCATTATCTTGCTGTAGGATGAACCCCATAGCCTGGAGGTGTGTTCTGGGTCATTATCTTGCTGTAGGATGAACCCCATAACCTGGAGGTATGTTCTGGGTCATTATCTTGCTGTAGGATGAACCCCATAGCCTGGAGGTGTGTTCTGGGTCATTATCTTGCTGTAGGATGAACCCCTGACCAACTAGGCGCACACCAGAGGGTATTGCATGGCGCTGCTAAATGCTGTGGTAGCCATTATGAGTCAGGGTGCCACTCACTCTGTGCAAGTCGTCGACTCTGGTTCCAGCAAAAGAGCCCCAGACCATCACGCTTCCTCCTCCATGTTTGACAGTTGCTGTCACACACTGAGGAACCATCCTTCCGCCTACTCGACGGCGTACAAAAACCCTGCGTGATGAACCAAAGATTTAATCGGTCCATAAGACCTTCTTCCAGTCTTCAGTAGTCCACTGGTGGTGCTTCATGGCCCAGACAAGCCTCTTTTTCTTATTTTGCCATCTTAGCAATGGCTTTCGTACTGCCACTCCACCTGTCAAACCTGCAGCTCCAAGTCTTCTCTTCACAGTTGAAACTGAGACTTGCTGACTTCGACCAGTGTTAAGCTGTGCTTGAAGCTGTTGTCCTGTGAGCCGCCTATCACGCAAGCCGTTGACTCTCAGAAACTTGTCTTCTGATTCTGTTGTGGCTTTGGGTCTGCCAGACCTCTTCCTGTCAGAGTTTCCAAGTGCCTTTTGATGGTGTAGGAAACTGTACTCATTGGCTTTCTTTGCAATTTCTCTAAAGGAAAGACCTAGACTTTTAAGGGTTATAATGGTCTGTCTGTCTTCCTTTGTTTAATTGCCTTTTTCTCACCATTATGATAGCAATATACTACTTCCTGCAGTACAATACTGTCCAAATAATGCTTAAGAGAGTGTAGTAGCAGTCGGTTCCAACACTGCTTTTATACAGACGGTGTAACAGTCCTGACCTGTTTTATGTTGTTTTTTATGTGTTTATGGTCAGGGCATGTGTTTTGGGTGGGCAGTCTATGTTATCTGTTTCTATGTTGGTTTTGGGTTACCTGGTATGGCTCTTGATTAGAGGCAGGTGGTTTGCATTTTCCTCTAATTAAGAGTCATATTTAGGTAGGGCGTTCTCACTGTTTGTTTGTGGGTGATTGTCTCCTGTGATGTCTTTCGTCGTTGTCGATGTGTTTTCACTTACGGGACTGTTTGACTGTTCGTGTGTTTCGATGTAACGTTCCTGTCCGTGAGTTTACGTTTGTGATGTGAGTTTATGTTCAGGTTGCGTTCTACGTCGTTTTGTTATTTTGTAAGCTTTGAAAGTGTTTGTTTTCGTGTCATCAGTTTTCGTTTTATAAATAAAGATGGCATATTTCCCTGAACCCGCATTTTGGTCAGAAGATCCTTCTCTCCTCACCTCATCTGAGGATGAGGAAAGCGACAGCCGTTACAGAATCACCCACCACGCTAAGACCAAGCGGCAAGGGAAAAATAAACGGAGTAAGGGACAGGAGAAAAACAAGGATTTCTGGACATGGGAGCAGATAATGAATGGAGAAGGTCCCTGGGCTAAGGCAGGAGAAAATCGCCGTTCCCAGGAAGAGAGGGAGGCAGCTAAAGCCCAGGAGCGGTGGTTTGAGGAGGCAGCAAGGAGACGTGGCTGGAAGCCCGAAAAGCCATGGGAACAGGTGGAGGCACTGAGGAGAGCAGAGGCTACCGGAGAGAGGAACCGGAGCTATGAGGGAACGCGTCTGGCACGGAAGCCAAAAAAGCCCGTAAGTAATTCCCAAAAATTTCTTGGGGGGGGGCTAGGAGATGGTGGGCCAAGGGCAGGTAGGAGACCTGCGCCCACTTCCCAGGCTTACCGTGGAGAGCGGGAGTACGGGCAGGCGCCGTGTTACGCAGTAGAGCGCACGGTGTCTCCTGTACGAGTGCATAGCCCAGTGCGGGTTATTCCACCTCCCCGCACTGGTAGGGCTAGATTGGGTATTGAGCCAGGTGTCATGAGGCCGGCTCAACGCGTCTGGTCTCCAGTGCGTCTCCTCGGGCCGGCATACATGGCACCTGCCTTACGCATGGTTTCCCCGGTTCGCCTACATAGCCCGGTGCGGGTTATTCCACCTCCCCGCACTGGTCGGGCAACCGGGAGTATTCAACCAGGTAAGGTTGGGCAAGCTCAATGCTCAAGAGAGCCAGTACGCCTGCACGGTCCGGTATTTCCGGCGCCACCTCCCCGCCCCAGCCTAGTACCTACAGTGCCTACATTACGCACTAGGCTACCAGTGCATTTCCAGAGCCCTGTTCCTCCTCCACGCACTCTCCCTATAGTGCGTGTATCCAGTTCAGTGCCTCCAGTTCCGGCCCCACGCACTAAGCCACCTGTGCGTCTCCTAAGTCCTGTACACACTGTCACTTCTCCCCGTACTAGTCCTGAGGTGCGTGCCCTCAGCCAGGTGCCACCAGTGCCGGTACCACGCACCAGGTATAGAGTACGCTTTGAGAGTTCAGTGTGCCCTGTCCCTGCTCCACGCACTAGTAGGAAGGTGCTTATCATTAGCCCGGTGCCTCCAGTTCCGGCACCACGCACCAGGTCTACAGTGCGCCGTATCCGGCCAGAGCCATCCGTCTCCCCAGCGCCATCTGAGCCATCCGTCTCCCCAGCGCCATCTGAGCCATCCGTCTCCCCAGCGCCATCTGAGCCATCCGTCTCCCCAGCGCCATCTGAGCCATCCGTCTCCCCAGCGCCATCTGAGCCATCCGTCTGCCAGGAGCCTGCAAAGCCGCCCGTCTGCCATGAGCCTGCAAAGCCGCCCGTCTGCCATGAGCCTACAGAGCCATCCGCCAGACAGGAGCCGCTAGAGCCGTCAGCCAGACAGGAGCCGCTAGAGCCGCCCACCAGACAGGATCTGCCAGAGCCGCCAACCAGACAGGATCTGCCAGAGCCGCCAACCAGACAGGATCTGCCAGAGCCGCCAACCAGACAGGATCTGCCAGAGCCGCCAACCAGACAGGATCTGCCAGAGCCGCCAATCAGACAGGATCTGCCAGAGCCGCCAGCGAGCCATGAGCAGCCAGAGCCGTCAGAGAGCCATGAGCAGCCAGAGCCGTCAGTGAGCCATGAGCAGCCAGAGCCGTCAGTGAGCCATGAGCAGCCAGAGCCGTTAGAGAGCCATGAGCAGCCAGAGCCGTCAGAGCGCCATGAGCGTCGAGAGCCGTCAGCCTGCCATGAGCGTCGAGAGCCGTCAGCCTGCCATGAGCGTCGAGAGCCGTCAGCCTGCCATGAGCGTCGAGAGCAGTCAGCCTGCCATGAGCGTAGAGAGCCGTCAGTCTGCCATGAGCGTCGAGAGCCGTCAGCCTGCATGGACCTGCCAGAGCCGTCCAAACAGGACCTGCCAGAGTCCTTCAGCCGGGATCTGCCCCTTATTCCGGTGCTGGTCCTTATCCTGGTGCTGCCCCTTGTTCTGGTGCTGCCCCTTGTCCCGGTGCTACCCCTTGTCCCGGTGCTACCCCTTGTCCCGGTGCTGCCCCTTGTCCCGGTGCTAGCTGTTTATTTAGGGGAAGGTAGTGTTAGGGTGGTCAGTAGAAGGGGTAGACAGAAGAGGGGAGTGACTATGGTGGTATGGGGACAGCGTCCTGAGCCGGAACCACCACCGTGGTCAACTGCCCACCCGGACCCTCCCCTGGACTTTGTGCTTGTGCGCCCGGCGTGCGCATCTTGAGGGGGGGGTACTGTAACAGTCCTGACCTGTTTTATGTTGTTTTTTATGTGTTTATGGTCAGGGCATGTGTTTTGGGTGGGCAGTCTATGTTATCTGTTTCTATGTTGGTTTTGGGTTACCTGGTATGGCTCTTGATTAGAGGCAGGTGGTTTGCATTTTCCTCTAATTAAGAGTCATATTTAGGTAGGGCGTTCTCACTGTTTGTTTGTGGGTGATTGTCTCCTGTGATGTCTTTCGTCGTTGTCGATGTGTTTTCACTTACGGGACTGTTTGACTGTTCGTGTGTTTCGATGTAACGTTCCTGTCCGTGAGTTTACGTTTGTGATGTGAGTTTATGTTCAGGTTGCGTTCTACGTCGTTTTGTTATTTTGTAAGCTTTGAAAGTGTTTGTTTTCGTGTCATCAGTTTTCGTTTTATAAATAAAGATGGCATATTTCCCTGAACCCGCATTTTGGTCAGAAGATCCTTCTCTCCTCACCTCATCTGAGGATGAGGAAAGCGACAGCCGTTACAGACGGAGGGTTTGAGAATAATCAACAAAACTTGGGACACCTGTAGGAATTGTTAGCGTCAACTTTCAAGGCTTAATTTACGTCCATTGCTGCAGAACAGCTGTAAGTTGTTAACCCTTTACTTGTTCCCTGAAAAAAGGCATTTTTTATAACTCTGAAATGTACCATACTTTTCAGTTTTTGGTAACCAAAACTTTTTTTTTTAAACCTCTGGCAGTTTACCGCGTACCTTTATACCATTTTAGGTTATTCACTGGACTTTCAATAAAATGTCAATAAAAACTGGAAAAATGGGGGTGTTCTAAACATTTGACTGGTTGTGTACACGCACACTGAGTGAATGACGTCACAGTAATAAGGGGCGGTTGTTAAAGCTATATCAGATCGAAGATAAAGAAGGATGGAGGTAAGTAGCCTACAGTTAGAGGATAACACATTAATGCACAGACGAGACAATCCGTGTGTGTGTGTGATGTGTGACGTCTTTGTTTGTGTGTGCTAGAATGAAAACCCCAACACCGTGATGGAATAACTTAGAAACAGGGAGGAGATGGAGGTAAGGAGAAAGAAGAGGAGGAGGAAGAGGAAGGACTGAGGAGGTGGGGAGGTTGGGCACCATCCATCCCCAGGCCTGAATGGGGTGAATTGGGGAAGAATGCGGCCCTGTTTTTATGTGTTAGAAACAAAGAACACACCAACCATGTCTAAACCTATTAGGCTTAGGTTGTTACAACAACCTGTCAATATATTAGCATATAATAGATTATCCTGCAGAAAACACATGTAGTTTATAGAAAAATGTTTTCTACTGGGCCAAACTCAGTGGGCTAGCAAACTGGTGGCCGGACTAGAGATCTATTAGCGCCGCCGGCAAAGAGACGGAGCGAAAAGTCGTAAATTAGCTGATTGATCTCGGTGAATCGGTAACAACGCAATTTAAACACCAGGACAAGAGAGGACCTCTCTAACTCTCTCCTTTCTCTCTCTCTCTCTCTCCTTTATCTATCTCTCTCTCCTTTCTCTCTCTGCAGTGACGGAATCCAGTGCTATGTAAAAGAGGGACAGGGATGTTTCATCAATCATTTAATAGCAGATGTCAGTGTAACAGTATAGCTTCCGTCCCTCTCCTCGCCCCAACCTGGGCTCGAACCAGGGACCCTCTGCACACATCAACCACAATCACTCACGAAGCATCGTTACCCATCGCGCCAACTACTTCTAGGTCTCAGAGCGAGTGACGTCATCGATTGAAACACTATTAGCGCGCACCACCGCTAACTAGCTATCCATTTCACATCGGCCACATCAGGATGGACAGAGATAGTTTTCCACATTGTTAAAAACACTGTACATGGCTTATAATAGAACATTTCAAACGTCTTTATCCCTTTGAAACCTTTATGAGTGCAGTGGTTATTGTAAATATTTTTTTTAAATTATTGTTGATGTTATGTTTTGTTTCTTCTCACTTTTGTTCATTTCACTAGCTTTGGCAAAGTAAACTTATGTTTCCCATGCCAATAAAACCCCTTTGAATTGAATTGACTTGAGAGAGAGTTTCAGACATGGCGTTAATAATCCATAATAACAACCATAGCCATCGCAACTCGCTGTCTCACCTACAGTCAATTCGTATCCTTCCATTTCGCTTTCATCATACAGAAGCACCTACCATCTCTTCTTTCTCCTCTCTCCACCCCCTCCTCAAATCCCGCAATAGCCACACCTCCCATCCTCCCTCTCCGAGACACAGCCCACACAGTCACCCCAGAGAGGGTAGAAAGAATCCCCCCACTGATCATACTAGTATAGACACTAATAACCCAGTAGGTTAGTAGCTTGACGATACCATGCTTTTCTCCCTTAACAGATTGGTCTTAATCCGAAATGCAGCATTATGGAAAGACTAGCCTATTTACTGGTCAGCCTGCATTTAGCCAATTAGGCTACTCCTCTCCTCCTCTGAGAGAATGGACAGATGAGGATGGCAGTGCAGGCTACATGATGAGTGGTGTGGTGCCATTTTAGCACATCCTGTCAGTAGACTTTAGTCTAATATGATAGGTAGGCTAGTATTCACTTGTGTTGATGACATTGGCCTACATTTTGAGAGAGAGAGAGCGAGAAAGCAAATGTTTTCGATATTGTGACACATAACCTACACCTACTGTATTTTCTCCAGTAGCCTACCAGAAGAGTTTTATTATGCTTGTGTCTGTCGAGGGTCAGCCATAAATGGATTCTCGTTGAACCACCACCATAGCCTACACCAAATAAAAATGTCCAAACGATATTCACAACACGGGTTCATGACAGGCTACCATGTCATTTATATTTATATCATTTGGCCAACCAGTACCGGGGAAATATAATATTAAACCGGGGAAAAGCCCAACTCCCATCCCAGCTTACCTCCGCGAAAAACGCCTCCATTCTTCTCTATGTTGCTGCCCGGCGCGCGTGAAGTCAGTCGGTGGGCAGACGCTTGTCCCAGTGTTAACAGAGAACTAAATCACAGCGGGCACCGGGCAAGCTCGGTATGGGTGGTGGTGGAATAGACTCATTGGTCCTGTTCGGTGGTGATTTCCATTCATTTGTAAGCGTCCCGATTTAAATCCGAACGACTACAATCCCTGATGTGTGTGTTCCCACCCAACGCGAACAGAGAGAGAGAGAGAGAGAGAGACACACTCACACACCTCTTCTCCGTGTGTGCCGCTATAAAATTGTAAGATAAATCCCAAACAGGGAAGCCAACGGTTCCCTCTTCAGTCCTGACCGTGAACTGACAGACTACACGGAGCGGCAACCGAGTGTGTGTTTGTCTGAAAACGAATAATGGTAAGGATAATGATCATGAGAGACAGAGTGAGGTAGCAACATTATCTTTATCTTTATCTTTATCCAAACTGTATGTCGCCACCACAACAGAGGACCTGATACCCGAGTCTCAGGAATTCTCTGTTTGTTTCTGAAGAGGAAAATAACAGGATGTGAACAGAGCTCGGAGCCACACGCGCGCGCGCGCGCGCGCGCACGCACACACACACACACACACACACACACACACACACACACACACACACACACACACACACACACACACACACACACACACACACACACACACACACACAGTTAATCATTGGACTAGTAACCGAAAGGTTGCTGGATCGAATCCCCGAGCTGACAAGGTAAAAATCTGTCGTTCTGCCCCTGAATAAGGCAGTTAACCCACTGTTCCCCGGGCGCCGAAGACGTGGATGTCGATTAAGGCAGCCCCCCCCCCCACACCTCTCTGATTCAGAGGGGTTGGGTTACATGTGGAAGACACATTTCAGTTGAATGCATTCAGTTGTACAACTGACTAGGTATCCCCCTTTCCCTTTCATTATGTGAACTTTGCCGTTCTGGGCTGTGACAGTGGCTGGGGTGAGTCACATTCCCTCTAGGCTGAAAGAGGATAGAACACACACGCATGTGCACGCACAAACGCACGCACGCACGCACACACACACACACACACACACACACACACACACACACACACACACACACACACACACGCACACACACTCTCTAACCCGCAAATACAGAAAATGCGCTATAGGCTACAGTCAAAAACGGCAGAACGATTTTTTGACTGGGAGTGCATGATTTTTTTTCTTCTGATTTAGATATGTTTCTGCATATAATTTCGGACATTTTGGCAAGCGATTTGTTAGTCAACTTGTCTATAATTAGATACATGTAGTTTCTCTTCTGTCATTATATGTTGCCCTAGAATACTAAATAAACCCTTGCTCAACAGAATAATGTCATAGATCGATAGAATGAATGCGTGAATATAGTTGACATCAGTAAAGTTTTCTCTGGCATCTTTCGCGGATTAAATACGTTTAGGGACTGTGATAACATACAATAACACAAAGAAAAAAAACGGGTAGATTTTCTGTTCAAAATGTCCAAATGACATCAGTTTGACCGGTTGTAATGGAAAAAGAAAGCTGTGAAAACGACCCAACGTGTTTCTGATAAGATTTCAGTTCGGCTTCGATGCACATTTTAAGTGGTTGAAATACTATCACCTTTTATTATGCTTTTATGTTGAAGACAGCCCCTTTACAGATGGTATCTAACTGAGCATTGCATTATCTCAAGAGGCAGAAATAAATAAATAATATTTCTCCACACCTGTTCCCAAGTCCAAATTTTGCCTACATTTGGTGTATAATATTACGGCAATAAATGCTTAATTCTGCAGGAGTTAATATTAAGGCTATGTTAGAGGTTATAGACCTACAGTCTGTGTCCAGATTTCAGTTGACATTTAACCCATCTGAACAGAAGGCTACAGTTTTCTTGACATGCCATAAGCCTATTTGTCGAATTTGTATAGCGCCTCACAATCATCACACATAACACAGCTGGCACTACTATCATCCTTTTTCACCAAATATTTTCCAAACATTACTTTTCTGTCCCTCCCTTCTGTTTATTTTCAACTCTCCTTTCGCTGCTTTTGTCTTTTCGAATTAAACTTCGACATTGTCCTTTTTGCCTCCGTGGTTTGACGTTAACTGTTACTGCCCCGCGGATATAATAGCGTGGACTGCAGGTTATTAGTCAACCTGCGCATCACTAACACACACACACACACACACACACACACACACACACACACACACACACACACACACACACACACACACACACACACACACACACACACACACACACACACACACACACACACACACACACACACACACACCTCTGTCTTCCCTTCACTGGATCTATCACGTGAGCTGTATTCTCTTGTTCTCTCCAGACTTCCAGAAAGAGGGCACACGTGCTGGGTTTCCAATCTCAGCAGGGTGAGGTCTCTCTGGGGCATGGCATTGTCAAGCTCAGCCTGTTCCTCTGGAACCTGTATGAACCCACCATATGATCGCACACACGCGCGCACACACACACACACACACACACACACACACACACACACACACACACACACACACACACACACACACACACACACACACACACACACACACACACACACACACACACACACACACACACACACACACACACACACACACACACACACACACACACACACACACACCAGTAGAGCATTGACTGGCCAAGAGTGATGGATCCTAGGACAGAAACCGCCCTCAGGGCCAGAAGAGTTACTATGCCCTCTCTCTATCTGTCTCTCTCAGTCTCTCTGCGTGTGTATGCCCTTTAGGCATGTCACATGTTGTCTGTGGGAAATCCCATCACTCACAATGTCAAAGCCAATCAGTTTTATGGGGAAATGGCTGTAAATATATTTTTATCAACCTCTCTCTTTCTCTCTCTACCACGTTCTTTATCTTTTCTGTCTAGATACACATTTATAACCGTCTGAAATAAGAGACAAAAAGAGAGAGGACACCTACAGGCTATTCATCTGAGAGAGTTAGCACAGAGACAGAGAGAGAGAGAGGGAAAACTATCCAACTCTGGTTCTGGAAAGCTACCCGAGTGCAGGGTTTCATTCCAGCCCTGCAGAAACACACCTGATTCAGCTAATTATGGTCCAGACAGAGAAAAGACCTGGATCAGTGGAATATTTGAATCAGGTGTGTTTGTGATGCGCAAAAACAAAAGCTTACTTATTGTGAGGCTCTGGATGAGAGCATCTACTAAATGACTCAAATGTCTGTGACTGGTGCGAATTAGCCAGTGGAGAGTAAAGTTTGTATCAGATCAGTTCTAAGAAACAGCATCTTCAGATTGGAACCTTATATGGTCACACATTTTCAAGAAGTGGAAACTTTCTGTTGACAGTTGAGAAGAAGCAAGAGGCAGGCCTATGATGCAACCAGGGTTCATGAAGCACCAGTTGTATGTGGTTCTGTCCCCATCAATCTGAGATGTTTTCACCCATGAGAGACCTTCACCACTGCATTCTGCTCTGACATGTCAGGCCCTCCATGATTCTGTGGAAAAGATGAGGAGATATTGGGCTCAGCATCACGGGGTCGCCAGTATTGCAACATTGAGGCATAAGATAACTGACCAAAAGCAGATATAAGGTGACTGGTTCGCCACAACACATCAAATCAAATGTTATTTGTCACATGTGCCGAATACAACAGGTGTAGACCTTACAGTGAAATGCTTACTTAACCCTTAACCAACAATACAGTTTTAAGAATTTAAATAAATAAATAAATGAATAAGGAACAACAATAAAATAACGAGGCTATATACATGGGCTTCCGGTACAGAGTCAATGTGCGGGGGCACCGATTAGTCGAGGTAATTGAGGTAATAAGTACATGTAGGTAAAGTGACTATGCATGGATAATAAACAGAGAGTAGCAGCAGCATAGAAATTGGGAGTCAGGGTGGGGACAATGCAAATAGTCTGGGTAGCCATTTGATTAACTGTTCAAGAGTCTTATGGCTTGGGGGTAGAAGCTGTTAAGAAGCCTTTTTGACATAGACTTGGCGCTCCGGTGCCACTTGCCATGCGGTAACAGAGAGAACAGTCTATGACTAGGTTCGCTGGAGTCCTTGGCAATATTTGGGGCCTTCCTCTAACACTGCCTGGTATAGAGGTCCTGGATGGCAGGAAGCTTGGCCCCAGTGATGTACTGGGCCGTACGCACTGCCCTCTGTAGTGCAATTGCGTTTGAAGGCAGAGTAGTTGCCATACCATCTGGTGATGCAACCAGTCAGGATGCTCTCGATGGTTCAGCTGTATAACTTTTTGAGGATCTGAGGACCCATGCCAAATCTTTTCAGTCTCCTGAGGGGGAATAGGTGTTGTCGTGCCCTTTTCACGACTGTCTTGGTGTGTTTGGACCATGATAGTTTGTTGGTGATGTAGACACCAAGGAACTTGAAGCTCTCAACCTGCTCCACTACGTCCCCGTCGATGAGAATGGGGGCGTGCTCGGTCCTCCTTTTCCTGTAGTCCACAATCATCTCCTTTGTCTTGATCACATTGAGGGAAAGGTTGTTGTCCTGGCACCATACGGCTGTCTCGTCGTTGTCAGTGATCAGGCCTACCACTATTGTGTCGTCTGCAAACTTAATGATGGTGTTGGAGTCGTGCTTGACCATGCAGTTATGGATGAACAGGGAGTTGTCACGCCCTGACCTTAGTTATCTTTGTTTTCTTTATCATTTTGGTTAGGTCAGGGTGTGACATGGGGGATGTATGTGTTTAGTCTTGTCAAGGGGTTTTGTATGTTTATGGGGTGTTTACTAGTCTAGGTGTCTGTATGTCTATGGTTGCCTAGATTGGTTCTCAATTAGAGGCAGCTGTTTATCGTTGTCTCTGATTAGGAACCATATTTAGGCAGCCATATTCCGTTGGGTATTTCGTGGGTTATTGTCTATGTATTTGTTGCTTGTGTCTGCACTTTATATATATAGCTTCACGTTCGTTTTGTTGTTTTGATTAGTTTGTTTAAGTGTTCTTCGTTTCGTTATTAATAAATAGAAGAATGTATTCGTATCACGCTGCGCCTTGGTCTTCCTCTCTTCCTCCATACGACGAACGTGACAGAATAACCCACCACAACCGGACCAAGCAGCGTGAAAGGAAGGAACAGCACTTTGTGGAGCAATGGACTTGGGAGGAAATATTAGACTGCAAGGGACCATGGGAACAGCCGGGTGAATATCGCCGCCCCAAGGCAGAGCTGGAGGCAGCGAAAGCCGAGAGGCGGCATTATGAGGAGCTAGCTCGGCAGCGCGGCTGGAAGCCTGAGAGGCAGCCCCAAAAATTTCTTGGGGGGGGCACACGGGGAGTGTGGGGAGTTCAGGTAGGAGACCTGCGCCAACTTCCCGTGCTTACCGTGAGGAGCCGAAGATGGAACCAGAGCCAGTCGGGGTGGAATTGGTGGTGAGCAAGGGGAGTGAAACAGAGACTGTGAAGGAATTAATGGGGAAATTGGAGGAGAGTGAAATGAGGGAGTTTCTGTGTTGGTGCATGAGACACGACATCCGCCCGACGGAGCGTGTCTGGGATTTGATGTTACCTGAGTCAGCTCTCCATACTCGTCCTGAGGTGCGTGCTAACCGTCTGGTAATGACAGTGCCAGTCCCACGCACCAGGCCTCCTGTGCACCTCCCTAGTCCTGCACCTCCTGTGGCAGCCCCACGTACTAGCTCTCCTGTGGCAGCCCCACGCACCAGCTCTCCTGTGGCAGCCCCTCGCACCAGTCCTCCGGTGCCGGCACCACGAACCAGGCCTCCAGTTCCAGCACCCCGCACTCGCCTTGAGGTGCGTGTCCCCAGCCCAGTACCACCAGTGCCAACACCACGCACCAGGCATCCAGTGCGTCTCCAGGGTCCAGTACTCCCTGTCCCTGCTCCTCGCACTCGCCTTGAGGTGCGTGTCCCCAGCCCGGTACCACCAGTTCCGGCACCACGCACCAGGCTTATAGTGCGCCTCGGCAGTCCAGTATGCCCTGTTCCTTCTCTCCGCACTTGCCTTGAGGTGCGTGTCCCCAGCCCGGTACCACCAGTTCCGGCACCACGCACCAGGCCTACTGTGCGCCTCCAGGGTCCAGTATTCCCTGTTACTGCTCCCTGCACTAGCCTTGAGGTGTGTGTTCCCAGCCCGGTACCACCAGTTCCGGCACCACGCACCAGGCCTACTGTGCGCCTCCAAGGTCCAGTATGCCCTGTTCCTGCTCCCGTCTGTCCAGCGCCGCCTGAGCTGCCCGTCTGTCCAGCGCCGCCTGAGCTGCCCGTCTGTCCAGCGCCGCCTAAGCTGCCCGTCTGTCCAGTGCCGCCTGAGCTGCCCGTCTGTCCAGCGCCGCCTGAGCCGCCCGTCTGTCCTGAGCCGACAGAGCCGCCCGTCTGTCCTGAGCCGCTAGAGCCGTCCGTCAGTCAGGAGCCGCTAGAGCCGTCCGTCAGTCAGGAGCCGCCAGAGCCGTCCGTCAGTCAGGAGCCGCCAGAGCCGCCCGCCAGTCAGGAGCCACCAGAGCCGCCCGTCAGTCAGGAGCTGCCAGAGCCGCCCATCAGTCAGGAGCTGCCTTTCAGTCCGGAGCTGCCTTTCAGTCCGGAGCTGCCCTTCAGTCCGGAGCTGCCTTTCAGTCCTGAGTTACCCCTCAGTCCGGAGCTACCCCTCAGTCCGGAGCTGACCGTCAGTCCGGAGCTGCCCTTCAGTCCGGAGCTGCCTTTCAGTCCAGAGCTACCCCTCAGTCCGGAGCTGCCCGTCAGTCCGGAGCTGCCCTTCAGTCCGGAGCTGCCTTTCAGTCCGGAGCTACCCCTCAGTGCGGAGCTGCCTTTCAGTCCGGAGCTGCCTTTCAGTCCGGAGCTGCCTGTCAGTCCGGAGCTGCCCCTCAGTCCTGAGCTGCCCCTCAGTACGGAGCTGCCACTCAGTCCGGAGCTGCCCCTCCGTCCAGTGGCGCCCTCTACGATGGTCTTCAGTCCGGGACTCGCTGCAAGGGTCCCCGCTCCAGAGGCGCCACCAAAGCGGGTAATGACTATGGTGGAGTGGGGTCCACGTCCTGCACCCGAACAGCCGCCGTAAGAAGGCCCACCCGGACCCTCCCCTTCTGTGTCAGGTTTTGCGGCCGGAGTCCGCACCTTTGGGGGGGGGGGGGGGGGGGTACTGTCACGCCCTGACCTTAGTTATCTTTGTTTTCTTTATTATTTTGGTTAGGTCAGGGTGTGACATGGGGGATGATGTGTTTTGTCTTGTCTAGGGGTTTTGTATGTTTATGGGGTGTTTACTAGTCTAGGTGTTTGTATGTCTATGGTGGCCTAGATTGGTTCTCAATTAGAGGCAGCTGTTTATCGTTGTCTCTGATTGGGAACCATATTTAGGCAGCCAATATTCAGTTAGGTATTTTGTGGGTTATTGTCTATGTATTTGTTGCTTGTGTCTGCACTTTATATATATAGCTTCACGTTCGTTTTTTTGTTTTGATTAGTTTGTTTAAGTGTTCTTCGTTTCGTTATTAATAAATAGAAGAATGTATTCGTATCACGCTGTGCCTTGGTCCTCCTCTCTTCCTCCATACGACGAACGTGACAGGAGTATAGGAGGGGACTGAGCACGCACCACAGAGGGGCCCCTGTGTTGAGGATCAGCATGGCAGATGTGTTACCTACCCTTACTAACTGGGGGCGGCCCGTCAGGAAGTCCAGGATCCATTTGCAGAGAGAGGTGTTTAGTCCCAGGGTCCTTAGCTTAGTGATGAGCTTCGAGGGCACTATGGTGTTGAATGCTGAGCTGTAGTCAATAAATAACATTCTCAGGTAGGTGTTCCTTTTGTCCAGGTGGGGGAAAGGGCAGTGTGGAGTGCATCATCTGTGGATCTGTTGGGGCGGTATGCAAATTGGAGTGGGTCTAGGGTTTCTGGGATAATGTGTTGATGTGAGCTATGACCAGCCTTTCAAAGCACTTCATGGCTACAGACTACAGATGTGTTATTGGGAACAGGGACTATGGTGGTCTGCTTGAAACATGTTGGTATTACAGACTCTGTCAGGGACAGGTTGAAAATGTCAGTGAAGACACTTGCCACGGGCAGTCCATGGATCCGGAAGACGTGCTGCACCATGAGCTGTGTGACGAAAAGTGTTGTCACTCAAAAGCCAGGGTCCGACAGGAGCCTGGGTGACAGGCAAGTCTGGAGGAGTGGGCACACTCCAGGACCGCGGAGTGGACCGCATCAGGCATGAACATCCGGTTATCTGGACCCCCTCACCCCCCTGGGGTTTGGCTGGGAACGCTGCGCCTCCCGAACCTGCTTCCCTATTCCCCAGCTGAGTGCCGTCGCCAGGCACGAGGTGGGAAGGATGGTCTCAGTATCTGTGGTAGTAGTCGTGGGGCTATAGCGGCATGACAGCGCATCCGGCTTGACGTTCTTGGATCCCGGCTGGAAGGAGCGGGAGATGTTGAACCGGGTGAACAGTAGGGCCCATAGTAGGGCTCAGTAGCCTACTGAGATATTCCATCTAACCCTATAGAGATATTCCAGGTTCTTGTGGTTGGTCCAAACGATGAATGGATGTTCCGCCCTCCTCCAATCAGTGCCTCCACTCCTCCAACGCCATCTTCACTGCGAGCAGCTCATGATTCCCCACATCGTAGTTCCTCTCCATGGTGTTGAGGCAGTGGGAGAAGAAGACGCAGGGATGCAACTTGAGGTCCAGGGCAGACCGCTGGGACAGGACACTCCAACATCAGAAGCATCGGCCTCCACCACGAACTGGCGGGACGGGTCAGGATGAACTAAGATGGGAGCTGTGGTGAAGTGGTGTTTGAGATCCCGGAACACCCGATCAGCAGCTGGAGACCACGTGAACAGAACCAAAGGCCAAAGGGCATGACCAGGTACTCGTAGTGGCCGCTGGCTGTGTTGAAGGCAGTCTTCCACTCGTCCCCCTCACATATGCACACCAGGTGGTAGGCGTTCCGAAGGTCCAGCTTGGAGAACACGGTGGCCCCCTGGAGCGGCTCGAAGGCTGAGTAGATGAGAGGTAGCGGGTAGTGGTTCTTCACCATGATGTCATTGAGACCTCGGTAGTCAATGCACGGATGCAGGGAGGGGGAGGCAGAAGGACGGTTGAACCCAGCAGCTAGGAAGTCCACAATGTAGGTGGACCATAGCCTTGGTCTCCAAAGTGGAGTGGTGCCTCGGAGAAGATCAATCCCACTGTCATAGGGTCGGTGCGGCGACAGCGAAGTGGCCCGGGCCTTCCTGAACACCTCCCAGAGGTCCTGGTACTCCGCACGAATGATGGAAAGAAGTCCCGGAACAGGCTGCGCTGACTTCAGGTAGTGGGCGTGGCAGAATGGATTCCAGCCCATGATGGCACCGGCAGACCAGTCAATGAGGGAGTTGTGTCGCTGGAGCCAGGAGAACCCCAACACCACGGGAACCTGAGGAGACTTAATGAGCAGGAACTGGATCGTCTCGCTGTGGTTCCCTGACACATGTAGGTTGATAGGGGTGGTATTGTGGGTGAACCGGCCAATGGAGCGCCCGTCCAGTGCTCTAATGTCCATGGGAATGGAGAGGGGCTGAGTGGGGATATCCAGCTCGGAAGCCAGGGTAGCGTCCATAAAGCTCTCATCAGCCCCAGAGTCGATGAGTACCCGGAGAGATTTCGACTGGTTCCACCAAAGCAACATGGCATGAAAAAGAATGCGAGGAAGGGGAGGGGAAATGCTGAAATCACAAAGACAGGTGAAACATATCAGGGTGTGACACGAAGGACTGCAGCCAAGATGCAGGGGCAGCAGAATAGCAGGGTGGAAGAGGAGAGTGAAGAGAAAGGACAGTGAAGTGTAAAAGGGTTAGTGGACTACTGTAGCTTTTTTCCCCTCACTTATTCACTAGGTTTAAAGTGCATATTCAGGTTATTTTGTTACTTTTATCAGCTATAGGCTAGTATTTACTATTTCTGTGCGTAACAAAGCTAATGGAATTGTGTAAGGCAGCTAGCTTTTTGTGTTCTAAAAGGCACAAAAATATAATTAAAGTATCTCCAAAGCAACTTGTATAGCGGCTTTAAGTCTTTGGAAGTTGTAAATATTTTCTTAATGTGAATGAATATTTGATATGTCTTGACGGAAGTAGTTACAAATTTTGTTTTTTGCTCAATGCTTGTGCTTATTCAAAGAAATAAATACGAAGTTTAAAAGATTTTTATTTCTTTCATGACGAAGATGCAATCAGCCAATTGGGCTTCAGTCAGAGAATAGATTAATATAGCATTATGCTAGTTTATTTTATTCCAGTGAAATTGTATTTCCTGGTTGCTCTGATCTTGAGTCAAACATGTTCTTATATTTTCTCCTCAGCTTCCTCTCTCCTAGAAACAAACCCCAGATAAAGTTACAATAATCATGAAAGGATAAGCTTCAGCCCTTCATCCTTGATATGACAGTTGTATGTGTAACAGTAAATTGATCTTCCCCCCACACACAACACTGACCTTCATCCCACCTCTGCCCACCATTCATTATTTCATTACCCCCTGACTCAAACATCAAGGCCAGAAAATGTATTTCACTAACCCATCCCCCCACTATCACACAAACATATTACTCAAAACCCTCTGACACAAAGCAACTTGAATACCGTATAGTGTTTGCATTTATATGTATACAGTTATGCATGTGTTAGTGCATCTGCATGAGTATGTGTGTTAGTCTGGTTCTTATACATCTGCTCTGGTCTTGCAGGGAGGCAGAGGGGGAGGGGAGGGGGAGAGGGTATTTAGGGGAATACAGTAGGAGAAGGGGGGGGCGATCTAATTAAGAATCCCATGAGAGATTACTTCATCCTGGATACCCCCTATCACCACAGGGGACTCCCCCCCACAACACACACACGCACACCAATGACAGCACGTCTTCTGACTAAATGATCTGGCGTGGCGACCTCCTGGCTCCCTACAGACAAAGAGGTCATTTAATCAGCTATATCCCCTTCAGCCGCGCATGCACACGTGAGTGCGCACACACACACACACACACACACACACACACACACACACACACACACACACACACACACACACACACACACACACACACACACACACACACACACACACACACACACACACACACACACACGCACACGGACACAGCTTAGTTAGGCAAGTCAGCCCATTCATACATCTGTAAACAACAATGACAGTGAAACTGTACAAAAGCCCTCAGAGTGGAGCAGCATACTGCTGAGATGGACTGGATCAGGCAAGTTGATTTCACCTGTTGACACTCTCATGCAATGACACACCTGTCACTAATTATCAGGACTGCTCATTCACACTTCTATTTTGTATTTAAAGCCTGTCAAGGCATTTATCAGTTTATTTCCAGTTGTGTGTCCTAGTTAAAAGTTGTTTTTGTTTTTTCTATTTTCAATATTTGAGATGTATTGGTTTAATAGGTTTATCCTTATCACCTTTTATGTTATGTAAAAATGTATGTTTATTTACCGGAGTGCTGTCCTATTTCTGTTCTTTGGATTATATACGAAGATCCAGGACCCGATTTAAGTTTCTATGAGGTGGAGTGGAGCACGTTCATCTTTTCATGTTATGTAACCTGCTATTGACATCTCCTTTTGTTACAGAACCACACACACACGCCGACCTTTGCCATGTCCAACCGCCAGTCCTAAATAAATAGGTAAACTTTGGCAATGTGTCTCTGCCGTCTGTTTGCTCTCTGACTAGAGCAGAGTACCCCTGGTGACATCTATCCCACTCCAATTCGCATACCGTCCCAACAGACCCACAGTGACCGTACATACATATCCCAACCAGAAGCCATGAATTAAAGGCAACATCCGCATCGAGCTAAAGGCTAGAGCTGCCGCTTTCAAGGAGCGGGAGACTAATCCGGACACTTATAAGAAATCCCGCTATGCCCTCAGACAAACCATCAAACCAGCAAAGTGTCAAAATAGGATTAAGATTGAATCCTACTACACCGGCTCTGACGCTCGTCGAATGTGGCAGGGCTTGAAAACTATTACGGACTACAAAGGGAAACCCAAATGCGAGCTGCCCAGTGATGTGAGCCTACCAGATGAGCTAAATGCCTTTTATGCTCGCTTCGAGTCAAGCAACACTGAAGCATGCACGAGGGCACCAGCTGTTCTGGATGACTGTGTGATAACGCTCTCGGTAGCCAATGTGAACAAAACCTTTAAACAGGTCAACATTCACAAAGCCGCTAGGCCAGACGGATTACCAGGACGTGTACTCAAAGCATGCGCGGACCAACTAGCAAGTATCTCCACTGATATTTTCAACCTCTCCCTGACCGAGTCTGTAATACCTACATGTTTCAAGCAGACCACCATAGTCCCTGTGCCCAAGGAAGCGAAGGTAACCTGCCTAAATGATTACCGCCCCGTGGCACTCACGTCGGTAGCCATGAAGTGCTTTGAAAGGCTGGTCACGGCTCACATCAACAGCATCCTCCCGGACATCCTAGACCCACTCCAATTCGCATACCGCCCCAACAGATCCACAGATGACACAATCTCAATCGCACTCCACACTGCCCTTTCCCACCTGGACAAAAGGAACACCTATGTGAGAATTCTGTTCATTGACTACAGCTTAGCGTACAACACCATAGTGCCCTCAAAGCTCATCACTAAGCTAAGGACTCTGAGATTAAACGCCTTCCTCTGCAACTGGATCCTGGACTTCCTGACGGGCCGCCCCCAGGTGGTAAGAGTAGGCAACAACACGTCTGCCACGCTGTTCCTTAACACAGGGGCCCCACAGGGGTGTGTACTTAGTCCCCTCCTGTATTCTCTGTTCACCCACGACTGCATGGCCAAACACGACTCCAACACCATCATTAAGTTTGCTGACAACACAACAGTGGTAGGCCTGATCACCGACAACGATGAGACAGCCTATAGGGAGGAGGTCAGAGAACTGGCAGTCTGGTGCCAGGACAACAACCTCTCCGTCAATGTGAGCAAGACAAAGGAGCTGATCATGGACTACAGGAAAAGACGGGCCGAACTGGCCCCCATTGACGGGGCTGTAGTGGACCGGGTCGAGAGTTTCAAGTTCCTTGGTGTCCATATCACCAACGAACTATCATGGTCCAAACATACTAAGACAGTCCTGACGAGGGCACGACAAAACCTTTTCCCCCTCAGGAAACTGAAAAGATTTGGCATGGGTCCCCAGATCCTCAAAGTTCTACAGCTGCACCATCGAGAGCATCCTGACCGGTTGCATCACCACCTGGTATGGCAACTGCTCGGCATCTGGCCTTAAGGCGCTACAGTGGGTAGTGCAAACTAGAGGTCGACCAATTAATCGGAATGGCCGATTAATTAGGGCCGATTTCAAGTTTTCATAACAATTGGTAATCAGCATTTTTGGACACCGATCATGGCCGATTACATTGCACACCACGAGGAGACTGCGGGGCAGGCTGACTACCTGTTATGTGAGTGCAGCAAGGAGCCAAGGTAAGGTGCTAGCTAGCATTAAACGTATCTTATAAAAAACAATCAATCTTAACATAATCACTAGTTAACTACACATGGTTGATGATATTACTAGTTTATCTAGCTTGTCCTGCGTTGCATATAATCGATGCGGTGCCTGTTAATTTATCATTGAATCATAACCTACTTCGCCAAACGGGTGATTGAACAAGCGCATTTGCAAAAAAAGCACTGTCGTTGCACCAATGTGTACCTAACCATAAACATCAACGCCTTTCTTAAAATCAATACACAAGTATATATTTTTAAACCTGCATATTTAGTTAATATTGCCTGCTAACATGAATTTCTTTTAACTAGGGAAATTGTGTCACTTCTCTTGCGTTCTGTGCAACAGAGTCAGGGTATATGCAGCAGTTTGGGCCGCCTGGCTCGTTGCAAACTGTGAAGATTATTTATACCCTAACAAAGACAGCCAACTTCGCCAAATGGGGGATGATTTAACAAAAGCGCATTTGCGAAAAAGCATAATCGTTGCACGAATGTACCTAGCCATAAACATTAATGCCTTTCTTAAAATCAATACACAGAAGTATATATTTTTAAACCTGCATATTTAGTTAAAAGAAATTCATGTTAGCAGGCAATATTAAACTAGGGTAATTGTGTCACTTCTCTTGCGTTCATTGCACGCAGAGTCAGGGTATATGCAACAGTTTGGGCCGAGTGGCTCGTTGCGAACTAATTTGCCAGAATTTTACGTAATTATAACATAACATTGAAGGTTGTGCAATGTAACAGCAATATTTAGACTTATGGATGCCACCCGTTAGATAAAATACGTAACGGTTCCGTACTTCACTGAAAGAATAAACGTTTTATTTTCTAAATGATAATTTCCGGATTTGACCATATTAATGACCTAAGGCTCGTATTTCTGTGTGTTATTATGTTATAATTAAGTCTATGATTTGATATTTGATAGAGCAGTCTGACTGAGCGGTGGTAGGCAGCAGCAGGCTCGTAAGCATTCATTCAAACAGCACTTTCCTGCGTTTGCCAGCAGCTCTTCGCAATGCTTCAAGCTTTGCGCTGTTTATGCCTTCAAGCCTATCAACTCCCGAGATTAGGCTGGTGTAACCGATGTGAAATGGCTAGCTAGTTAGCAGGGTGCGCGCTAATAGTGTTTCAAACGTTGATGACTTCGTCAACCATTTTGAAAAGAAGGTCGACGACATCCGATCCTCGTTTGCTAAGTCAAACGACACCGCTGGTTCTGCTCACACTGCCCTACCCTGTGCTTTGACCTCTTTCTCCCCTCTCTCTCCAGATGAAATCTCGCGTCTTGTGACGGCCGGCCGCCCAACAACCTGCCCGCTTGACCCTATCCCCTCCTCTCTTCTCCAGACCATTTCCGGAGACCTTCTCCCTTACCTCACCTCGCTCATCAACTCATCCTTGACCGCTGGCTACGTCCCTTCCGTCTTCAAGAGAGCGAGAGTTGCACCCCTTCTGAAAAAACCTACACTCGATCCCTCCGATGTCAACAACTACAGACCAGTATCCCTTCTTTCTTTTCTCTCCAAAACTCTTGAACGTGCCGTCCTTGGCCAGCTCTCCTGCTATCTCTCTCAGAATGACCTTCTTGATCCAAATCAGTCAGGTTTCAAGACTAGTCATTCAACTGAGACTGCTCTTCTCTGTGTCACGGAGGCGCTCCGCACTGCTAAAGCTAACTCTCTCTCCTCTGCTCTCATCCTTCTAGACCTATCGGCTGCCTTTGATACTGTGAACCATCAGATCCTCCTCTCCACCCTCTCCGAGCTGGGCATCTTCGGCGCGGCCCACGCTTGGATTGCGTCCTACCTGACAGGTCGCTCCTACCAGGTGGCGTGGCGAGAATCTGTCTCTGCACCACGTGCTCTCACCACTGGTGTCCCCCAGGGCTCTGTTCTAGGCCCTCTCCTATTCTCGCTATACACCAAGTCACTTGGCTCTGTCATATCCTCACATGGTCTCTCCTATCATTGCTATGCAGACGACACACAATTAATCTTCTCCTTTCCCCCCTCTGATAACCAGGTGGTGAATCGCATCTCTGCATGTCTGGCAGACATATCAGTGTGGATGACGGATCACCACCTCAAGCTGAACCTCGGCAAGACGGAGCTGCTCTTCCTCCCGGGGAAGGACTGCCCGTTCCATGATCTCGCCATCACGGTTGACAACTCCATTGTGTCCTCCTCCCAGAGTGCTAAGAACCTTGGCGTGATCCTGGACAACACCCTGTCGTTCTCAACTAACATCAAGGCGGTGACCCGTTCCTGTAGGTTCATGCTCTACAACATTCGCAGAGTACGACCCTGCCTCACGCAGGAAGCGGCGCAGGTCCTAATCCAGGCACTTGTCATCTCCCGTCTGGATTACTGCAACTCGCTGTTGGCTGGGCTCCCTGCCTGTGCCATTAAACCCCTACAACTCATCCAGAACGCCGCAGCCCGTCTGGTGTTCAACTTTCCCAAGTTCTCTCACGTCACCCCGCTCCTCCGCTCTCTCCACTGGCTTCCAGTTGAAGCTCGCATCCGCTACAAGACCATGGTGCTTGCCTACGGAGCTGTGAGGGGAACGGCACCTCCGTACCTTCAGGCTCTGATCAGGCCCTACACCCAAACAAGGGCACTGCGTTCATCCACCTCTGGCCTGCTCGCCTCCCTACCTCTGAGGAAGTACAGTTCCCGCTCAGCCCAGTCAAAACTGTTCGCTGCTCTGGCACCCCAATGGTGGAACAAACTCCCTCACGACGCCAGGTCAGCGGAGTCAATCACCACCTTCCGGAGACACCTGAAACCCCACCTCTTTAAGGAATACCTAGGATAGGATAAAGTAATCCTTCTAACCCCCCCCCCCCCCCCCCTTAAAAGAGTTAGATGCACTATTGTAAAGTGGTTGTTCCACTGGATATCATAAGGTGAATGCACCAATTTGTAAGTCGCTCTGGATAAGAGCGTCTGCTAAATGACTTAAATGTAAATGTAAATGTAAACGTCACTCGCTCTGAGACTTGGAGTAGTTGTTCCCCTTGCTCTGCATGGGTAACGATGCTTCGAGGGTGGCTGTTGTCGATGTGTTCCTGGTTCGAGCCCAGGTAGGAGCGAGGAGAGGGACGGAAGCTATACTGTTACACTGGCAATACTAAAGTGCCTATAAGAACATCCAATAGTCAAAGGTATATGAACTACAAATGGTATAGAGAGAAATAGTCTATAATTCCTATAATAACCTCAACCGAAAAACTCATTACCTGGGAATATAGAAGACTCATGTTAAAAGGAACCACCAGCTTTCATATGTTCTCATGTTCTGAGCAAGGAACTTAAACGTTAGCTTTTTTACATGGCACATATTGCACTTTTACTTTCTTCTCCAACACTTTGTTTTTGTATTATTTAAACCAAATTGAACATGTTTCATTATTTATTTGAGGCTAAATTGATTTGATTTATGTATTATATTAAATTAAAATAAGTGTTAATTCAGTATTGTTGTAAATGTCAATATTACAAACAAATAAATAAATAAATAGAATCGTCCGATTAATCGGTATTGTAAGAAATTGTATAAGATACTGGTAACTTGTTTTAACCACTTCTCAACATAAGCTATAACTTGGCACAACATCCACCCATCCCCCACTATACCCCCACTTTTTGTACCTTGTTAAGTAACCACAGACCCACATACTCAACCCTCCCCCATGAATAGGACTCTGTTAAAACAGATGCACATGCATTCTGCTCAAGGATGAGACTTAAAGACAATGAACTGTGGGAAGGGCCAATGGAAACGTCGACATCAGGCCGAACAGGATTACCCACGACCCAGATCGACCAATCGGAAGGCCAGACTTCAAGATCAACCTACTTTGCTAGTTGCCTATATAATCTGTATGTACTGTGTAGAGCGTTCTCTTCTCCGACGATTCCATAAGAATCAGACAGAAAGGGGCCGTGCACGCTTTTGCCTGATATCTTTGCACTTGAATAAAACGGCCTTATTATAAAATTATCCACCTCGTCCTATGTCTCCACTTGTTCTCCTGTCTCCAGTAAACGTTTTATCAACAGAACTTGGTAAGCAGAGGATGGTAATTAGACACCTTTGATTTCGGTCCAATAGAAAGTTGATCAGACAGGAGACGCGTGGGAGAAAGATTCGAGAAGGAGAGGTGACCTTTTTTGAAGGAGAATCGCGATTCAACTCACCCAGGAAACTGATCAAAAGAGCTCGAAACTAAAAGGTAAGCAGATGCCTGTTTAATCAAAATCTGTATATTGTATTATAGCCAATATCTAAATTCAATGATCAGAAGTACTGAGGTGAGTGTGAATTGTTGCTAAATTTATGTGGAATTGTTTAGAATCTAAGGCATTGTGTAAAGATATCTGAGTAATCATAGGTTAAAGACTTGTTCATATAGTCTTGCACTAGTCGATATGTTGATCGACTAGGTGTAAAGTGAGGAATAAGCTTATAAGGATTCAAATAGACGGGCCACAGGGGAAAGTTGACGACCTAGGGGGTTACCGTGAGGAATCCACAGAAATAAAAAGAAAAATACGATTCATATAGGCGGGCCATAGCTAAGTTGACCAGCTAGGGGTTACCGTGACGAATCCATAATTAATAGATGAGATCCGTATAGTCGGGCGATAGTTGAATTGGCAATCAGCTGGGCGTTACCGTGAGGACTCATAAAAAAAATAAAAATAAAAATACGATTCAAATAGGCGGGCAATAGATTGATCAGCTAGGTGTTACCGTGACGAATCTAATGTGATATTGTATGTTTAAGTTGTGTTAGCGAAATTAATGATTGTATGTTTAAGTTGTGTTAGCGAAATTAATGGTAGAAGGTATTAAAACCTGAAAATCTAATGTGGTATTGTATGTTCCAAATTAATGTGAGTGATTGAACGTTCCACGAGACCGATTGCTACTAATTAGCCATATGCTAAGTTGAGGCTGTGTTGAAGTGACCGCCGTGTCTACTGTGAAGCAGTTATTTTCTGTTGAGAAGTTGACTTGAATTTTCTCTCCCGTGCTGTTGGGATTGATTTAAGAATTAGAATTCAGTTGATAATTATTCTAGAAGCGCTAGGATACACCATATATTGTCCCAAAAGGACACGTTTGAAATACTTTGGGAAAGTATTTAATTAATTAAGTTAGTTTTTGAGTTTTCAGTTTTTTAATTAGTTTTTGAGAAAAATGAGTCCTAGAATTAATTAAATATTTATTCTAGAAACGCTTGAATATAATAATATAATGTCCCGAAAGGACATTTCTGAAATGTTTTGGCAAAGTATTTAAATGATCGAAAAAGTGAAAACGAATAATAACTGTTTGAAAATAGTTCCTAAAATTATTATTATATTTAAAATAGAAGCGCTAGATAATACTAGTAGATTGTTCCAAAAGGATATTGCCGAAATACTTTGGGAAAGTATTTAATTAATTCGCCAAACATAAAGCAATAAAATTCTTTGTACACAAGGGGGAGACAGACACCAGAGATAAGACTGTGTCAGCACCAGAGATACATTGCTAGTTTTGGCCAGTGATGGGCTAAGTGCACCAAAATAGCATAGAGCCAGACATAGCTTAACGACAAAATGGCCACGACCACCGTCCCCAAACACAAATTCAATGAATACTTAGATCAGAGAATGAAAGATAGATCAGGGGGAAAGATGCAGTATAAGGAAGTTAAGAAGGTCTGGGAAGGTGTGAGGCTAAAATGGACACAGGCAGGATACCTCAGTGGGGTGGCCCCATCAAAAGGGCAACTCCTCACTATGGAGAAGGAATTAGAGGAAGTAGTGAAGGAAGGGATAGAACGTGAAGTTGAAAGGAATAAGAACCACTTATTCAAAAAGGAAGGAACAAAGCATAGGGAAAGAGCAGAGGCTGAGCTGAAAATAGGAATTTGGGCAATTGAAGAAATTAGAAGAGCACTCCCATACAGGAAACCTGATATGATGGGGGTGGCCACTGAAGCCCCAACTGACACCAAAGAGGGCAGGCCCAACAATAATGATGCCCCACCTACCACCACAGCAACCCCATCGGCCCCCACCCAACTATACCCGGAACTGCCACAGGGAGAGAAAATAACACCACCTCCCTATTCTCAAAATCCATTCAGCCACCTCCCTCAACCCTTTTTTGACCCCTGCTGTGGTACAGGCACCAGTGTTTGTGGTGCATGAAGGACACCTAAAAGGAAGCATGACTTTAGGGATCCAAGAAGGGCAACTCGTGTGTGAAGAGAGGCCTGATCATCGAGAAAGGAAGGAGAGGGACAGAGCGCACACACAGGGACGTGGGGGGGGTTCGAACCCCGCCTCACTACAGGGACATGGTGGGGCTCAACCAGGCCCTTTGAAGAGAGAAGACAGAGAGCTGATTCAGTTTTCTTCCACTCCAAACCCAGACTGGTTCAGAAACAGAACACGGGGGGATAGTCAAATAATCTCGGAAGGGTCATGGTCGCTACCAGGACAATGTTCCTCTGGGGCCTCATTAAGAGGGAACCACAGCAAGGACGATGAAGGTGAGAACAGAACAGGACAAGATGAAGAGGAGGAGGAGCGAGACCTTAGGGAGTCACTGGCACGGGCCAGATCTATGATAGAAGATGTTGAATGTGGAGAGGGCTCGTACCATCAAAGGCTTTTGCACTCTTGAAAACAGATCTCTAAGTGGCAGCAGCCTTAACAGCACCTGACTAAAAAAAACAAGTTCCTTCTGGATGTTTCTGAAAAGGAGGGATTTACATCATCCATCCTTTTCCAGAACCTAGAGGGGGAGAGTAGAGTGTTGATGTATCACTCCTCCAAACTGGACCACATTGAAGAAGGACAAACCACATGCTCCAGGTATGTGGCTGAAGTGGCAAAAGCTATTGGAAAAACAGCCCACATGATAATGTGCCATACATTGGAAATCCACACCCACCATGGGGTTGCAGCATATCTGATGAGCAAAGAATTCACGTTCAGCGCTGAAAGAAAAACGAAAATCCAGAATAAATGCACACAATCACACATCACATTTGTCAACACTGACAAAAACATGGCAGACGCACTCAATGCTGAAGAAGGTCTGCCCCACTCCTGTGCAGAAAGAGCTGCACAAGAACTGAAACTGAGACCTGACCTGGGGAACGAACCACTCACCAACCCGGACCTATGGTTATACACAGATGGATGCTGCTATAGAGGAGAGGAAGGGAACATAGCAGCATACGCAATGGTGCAGCAGCTCACGGATAGATCACATGTGACTTTGGAATCTGCCATCATCACACACCTGCATCAGCCCAGTTAGCTGAAATCATAGGGTTGACACAAGCTCTGGAAAGAGCTGAAGGAAAGACTGTAAACATCTACACCGACTCAGCGTATGCTCATGGAGCAGTCCATACTGTTGGACCACAATGGGTTAGCAGGACATCAGCATAGATTACACAGATATGGGGCAAGACAATGTGACAAATGGAAAAAGGTACCTGTTAGTTATGGTAGACAGGTTCTCTAAATGGGTTGAGGCAATGCCAACGGCAAGGGAGGATGCAAAATCGATCATTAAGTGGCTCCAAACCGAACTCATACCAAGGTATGGAGTTCCAAGGCAAATCAGATCCGACAAACGGGTCCCATTTCAGTAACCAACACCTGAGACAGGTGGAGGAAAGATTGGGTATTGTACACAAGTTTGGGTTAGTGTACAGGCCACAATCTCAAAAGTCTCGTGGAACGCGCCAATCAAATGTATGTGCAGGTTTGAAGTTGATTTGGGTTGAAGCCCTGCCCCTGGCGTTGCTGGCCATGAGAGCCTCTCCAGGTGCAGGCACCCATCTCTCTCCTCATGAGATAATGGTTGGAAGAATTATGCTTGGTCCACCAAGGGAGGGAGGTCATATGCCCGCCCTTGATGTATAACAAATTGTAATGTCTGATAATTGACGGAGCTTTCTGCAGCTCTCTCCACACAGATTCACAAGGTCCAAATGGGGAAGCTGACAGGAGATCCGCCATCACTGAAGGTAAAAAATTGGTGACTGGGTGGGGTTAAAGTCCACAAGAGAAAGTGGCTAGAACCCAGGTGGACTGGACAGTATGAAGTGAGGGAGGTTACTTCACACTCAGTCCAGGTCAAAGGTAAATCAGGCGCACCTTGGCACCACCTCACACATTGCACTCCAGCCCCAATCCCTTCTAGAACACTGACAGAAGTCAGAGCTGATTTAAACAGCTTGAATCCGATTCCAAATGAAGACATTCCTGACTCAGGGGATGCGGCATCAAACTCCGCCTCCCCTGAAAAAGGAACCTCGCCCAGTTAGAGGGACATTTCTCCCTCACTGGGCAAGACTAGGGATATCTGGCCCCTTATTTGTGATATTCCTCCACACACTCATAACTCTTAGAATAGTTTGGGGGTGGAGAGCTATACAGAGAATGGACAGAAGATGGCAGTATTGCAGCACTCAACGGTCTCCCAGCAAACGGGGAGCCTGTTTGAGTGCTGGTGACAGAGAAAAAACTTAAAACCAATTCGGAGTAGAGAGAATACGTTTAATAACTTATTCAGGTTAAATTTACAGACTAATGATATTATTGTTATGGATTGGCTGACATGCGATATAAATTTAGCGAAGTATATGGTAAGTTTACACTTTGGAATGGAGAAAGTTGAGAAGTCGATTTTACTTATACGATAGTTTTGCTGCCAAACTTAGTGGGGGTAACTAGATGTTTTGCCTAGAGGCATAAATAAGACAGTCATTTTTGGTATTATATTGGCTAGTTGCTGCGTTCTGAACACAGGTTGAGCGCTAGTAAACGCATATCTTTATTTGAACTATATTAATCTATTTGATAAAAGTACTAAACCTGTATATTTAACATTTGATAATGATTGGCAAATCCATATATTTAACCACAACTTTGAATTTAGCATTGAGTATTATAGGAGGAACGGGATAAAATGTGTACTTTCCCCACCGGGTGTGGCCGTATTAAATTATGCTAGAGAAAATTGGTTGTGTCATTTAGAGGGAAAATGTGTACATTATAGCTTTGAGATACTTTTCAAAAGTTGCTGAAAGTTATTGGTTTTTGTTTATGTAACACCAGAGAATTCGAACAATAAGCAAACGTATTCTAAACGTGATCTGTTTTCATTATGGGGAACAATGAACGACTCGCAACCTGGTATGGCTGGCAGGGAGTTTTTAAAGGGACAGTACACGTTTATCACAGTTGCGTTACATGAAACATCGGGGAAATTTAAAACGAATGATTTAAGGGTATTATCATAATTATTAGGTTTTGTTTTTGTAGTAAACGTTTGGGTTAAGGGGTTTTCCGTGTTCCCAGAGACAAGATATCTTAAAAGAATACACTCATATTGGAATAGGAGTTTTACTTTCTGAGTTTTATTTAGGCAAGGGACTTTGAGAAGATAAAGGGTTCTTTTGGTATGCCTAGATATGGTATGGAACACGAATGTAGGTGTAACCTTTTGACCTATTTTCTGTTTTCGTTGCATTTTCCGGTGACTTGATCACTCACGGGGAAATGTAGTGAGAATAATGAATTTGTGTCATTTGGGATACTAGTTTTGAGGTAAATTGATTATAATAAAGTTTATAACTATTGAACATAAGGTTAGCATTTGTATTGGCCTTTAGAAGATAGAGATAGGTTAATTAAGGTTATGTAAGGACTTTAGAGATTGACACTATAAGACATGTTGTTATTTTTAAATCCATGATTTCAGAAAAAGTCAAAACAGTGAGACACTTAGTTAATATTGCAAAGGAACACATAGTTGTTATTGAATATTATTTTTTTTAAAAGGCAGACAGAGGGGTCTACCCCGCACTGTTGAGACCTTGAAGGTTTGAGAGCAGGGTGATGAGGGTGGACCAGGAAATGAGCAAGGTAGGCTGTGAAATAAGATAGGAGAGAAAGGGTTTAACATATATAAGCAGCACAGATACATTTCAAAGTAGATAAGTCACTTGACAGAGAATTGGAAAAGAATAGATATGAATGTACGCCCAAGGGAGAATTGGATATGCGGCGAATAAAAGGGACGTTCCTATAATATGATGTACTAAGTCATTATTTAGAGTAGGTAAGGTTGATACCTGGCCAGAGCCAGGTATCAAACGGGGGAGGGTACATTGTGGTCTAGGATAGGATGGGGCCTATTGGATAATAAACTTAATTAAAAATTTCTAGCAAAAAAATAGGCATAGAAGTTAAATATATAATCAGATAAAACAAATGAGAAACTGGTGGTTAACCAAACCTGTATGTCCAGGATTCTATGCGTTGCAGGTGAATTAAAGGAGAAGGTGAATCACTCGACCTGGGAGCATATCGCACTTGGAGGGTGAGACAAACTGACACTGCCGAATGATCACAGAGTTAAGGAGAAGAACTGTTGCTAATAAAGCTCGGGGGTCAACTCCTTAATGAAAAATCCCTGACCCCGTCCTTTCATCACTGTGAACGTTCATAGAAGTGAAAGTGTTGCTTGAGCTCTGGCTGATGATGTGTTCTCTGGGAGAGGATGTGGTTTTACAGGACTGCTTCAGGTCCTGAGCTGTCTGATTAGGATACGATGGGGATGTTACCATCACAGTGCTGCCAGAGCCACCACCAGTTCCAACGGACCAGGGATTCAGCCGGCCTCCTCCACCACTTCAAGACCAAGTCCCACACCACCACCTAAGCTCTCCAATCCGGTACAGGTAATAAATGTGAAAGACATCTCAGATAGTGAACAATTGGGGACTGAAACTGGTTATGAGGAAAGGGAGAATATGTGGTTGGCCTACAAAACAATAAATAGAAAGGACTGTGTCGCATGTGGACATGCCAGACCTATTCTGGGTGCTCACCCATTTGCCCTAAGTAATGGAGAAGGTTGGATGTGTATATTGGAAAGTTTAAGCCAAATTCAACCCTGTGTAAAACTGAGTCTTGTGTTCCCAGAAGTCCCTCCCCAGAAGGTACCGTGGGGAGTTAAGGCATATGGAGGATATTACAGCTGTATCACTGGTACAGGTAGGGGTATAGACTATGGGAGGCTCCCTACTACTGCCTGCATCACTAATGCCACTATTAACTAGAGGTGTTGCTGATGTATGGTGGATGTGTGGACCTGCCAGGCGATTGACCCCATTTTGAAAGGAAATTGCCGTTGCACATGTGCTTTGGCCAGTCTGATAACACCATTGCCAATTATTGAGGTTACAGCTAATCAACTTCTGGGAGCTGCACATGACACAGAGGCTCGGAACCAACCCAGGAGACGGCAGAACCGTGACGCTCCTTGGTCCGAGGGTACAGATAACATCCACACCAACCTGTTGGGGGTCCTAATAGGGGTCCCCCCACGAATTCCAGGCATTAAACAGAAATGATGGTCTGTGGCATCTGATGCCCACCATTGGGCCAGCTATTGTTGATACTAAACAAAATGCCTGGATCAATTATATCTTTAATATAATCAACAATGATTTGTCAACTACACCCACACTGCACTTAGGGGGATGGCTGAACAATTGGATGCCACCTCTCGAACTGCTAGACAGAATAGGCTAGCACTAGACATGATACTGGCCAACCAGGGAGGTGTATGTAAAATGATTGGAGAACAGTGTTGCACGTTTGTCCCTAAACAATACTAGTCCGGATGGGAGCATGTCAAAAGCTCTGAGTGGATTGGCGAGGTTATCAGTGGAGGTGGGGGGTCTTGCAGGTGTGGAGGAGAGTGGACTATTCCCCTGGCTGATCACCGAGCACTTTAAGTTCCTCGGTGTCCACATCACTAAGGAATTATCATGGTGCGCGCACACCAACACAGTCATGAAGAGGGCATGACAATACCTCTTCCCTCTCAGGAGGCTGAAAAGATGTGGCATGGGCAGCTGCACCATTGAGAGCATCTTGACTGGCTGCATCACCGCTTGGTATAGCAACTGCTTGGCATCTGACCGCAAGGCCTTACAGAGGGTAGTGTGTACGGCCTAGTACATCACTGGGGCCAAGCTCCCTGCCATCCAGGACCTCTATACCAGGTGGCGTCAGAGGAAGGCCCTAAAAATTGTCCGACTCCAGCCACCCAAGTCATGGACTGTTCTCTGCTACCGCACGGCAAGCGGTACCGATACACCAAGTCTGGAACCAACAGGACCCTGAACTGCTTCTACCCCCAAGTCATAACACTGCTAAATAGTTTGTTTAACAGTTACCTGGACTATCTTCATTGACTCTTTTTGAACTAACTCTTTTGACTCATAACATACGCTGCTGTTACTATTTATTATCTTTCCTGTCTAGTCACTTTCCCCCTACCTATATGTACATATTTACCTCAATTACCTCGTACCCCTGCACATCAACTCGGTACTGGTACCCCGTGCATATAGCCAAGTTATCGTTACTCATTGTGTGTTATTTTGTTCTTTATTTTTCTGTCTGCATTACTCGGAGGAGTCCGTAACGAAGCATCTCACTGTTAGTCTACAGCTGTTGTTTACGAAGCATGTGTTAAATAAAATGTGATTTGATCCAACCAGTTACTGATCTTGGGTTGGTTGACCTATTTTTCAGAAACATACTGTTAATTTGTCAGTACACTGCATTTAAGGTTGTTTTACACACTGAGGGTTGTGTTGTGGACAGAAGGTGTTACCCATTGGACTATTGCCATATCATCATATTAGCATCTCAGTATCAACTAGGGGTTGTTGTCAGAATAGATGTGTGTGTATATAAGCTGTACAGTCGTGGCCAAAAGTTTTGAGAATGACACAAATATAATTTTTCACAAAGTCTGCTGCCTCAGTTTGTATGATGGCAATTTGCATATACTACAGAATGTTATGAAGAGTGATCAGATGAATTGCAATTAATTGCAAAGTCCCTCTTTGCCATGCAAATGAACTGAATCCCCCAAAAACATTTCCACTGCATTTCAGCCCTGCCACAAAAGGACCAGCTGACATCATGTCAGTGATTCTCTCGTTAACACAGGTGTGAGTGTTGACGAGGACAAGGCTGGAGATCACTCTGTTATGCTGATTGAGTTCGAATAACAGACCGGAAGCTTCAAAAGGAGGGTGGTGCTTGGAATCATTGTTCTTCCTCTGTCCAACCATGGTTACCTGCAAGGAAACACGTGCCATCATCATTGCTTTACACAAAAGGTCTTCACAGGCAAGGATATTGCTGCCAGTAAGATTGCACCTAAATCAACCCTTTATCAGATCATCAAGAACTTCAAGGAGAGCGGTTCAATTGTTGTGAAGAAGGCTTCAGGGTGCCTAAGACAGTCCAGCAAGCGCCAGGACCGTCTCCTAAAGTTGATTCAGCTGCGGGATCGGGGCACCACCAGTACAGAGCTTGCTCAGGAATGGCAGCAGGCAGGTGTGAGTGCATCTGCATGCACAGTGAGGCGAAGACTTTTGGAGGATGGCCTGGTGTCAAGAAGGGCAGCAAAGAAGCCACTTCTCTCCAGGAAAAACATCAGGGACAGACTGATATTCTGCAAAAGGTACAGGGATTGGACTGCTGAGGACTGGGGTAAAGTAATTTTCTCTGCTGAATCCGCTTTCCGATTGTTTGGGGCATCCAGAAAAAAGCTTGTCCGGAGAAGACAAGGTGAGCGCTACCATCAGTCCTGTGTCATGCCAGCAGTAAAGCATCCTGAGACCATTCATGTGTGGGGTTGCTTCTCAGCCAAGGGAGTGGGCTCACTCACAATTTTGACAAAGAACACAGCCATGAATAAAGACATCCTCCGAGAGCAACTTCTCCCAACCATCCAGGAACAGTTTGATGACAAAAAATGCCTTTTCCAGCATGATGGAGCACCTTGCCATACGGCAAAAGTGATAACTAAGTGGCTCGGAGAACAAAACATCGATATGTTGGAACCATGGCCAGGAAACTCCCCAGACCTTAATCTCATTTAGAACTTGTGGTCAATCCTCAAGAGACAGGTGGACAAACAAAAACCCACAAATTCTGACAAACTCCAAGCATTGATTATGCAAGAATGGGCTGCCATCAGTCAGGATGTGGCCCAGAAGTTAATTGACAGCATGCCAGGGCGGATTGCAGAGGTCTTGAAAAAGAAGGGTCAACACTGCAAATATTGACTCTTTGCATCAACTTCATGTAATTGTCAAAAAAGGTATTTGACACTATTGCAATGCTTGTAATTATACTTCAATATTCCATAGTAACATCTGACAAAAATATCTAAAGACACTGAAGCAGCAAACTTTGTGGAAATTAATATTTGTGTCATTCTCAAAACTTTTGGCCACGACTGTACACTCCTCGAAAAAAGGATTCTTCGGCTGTCCCTATAAGACAACCCTTTTTGGTTCCAGGTAGAACTCTTTTCGGGTTCCATGTGAAGGGTTCTACATGGACCTCAAAAGGGTTCTACCTGATTCCAAAAGGGTTCTTCTACCTGGAACCAAAAAGGGACAGCTGAAGAACCCTTTTAGATTCTAGATACCACTTTTATTTCTTAAGAGTGTAGTGTTTCTGTCTTGGACAGACTTTATCAGATTATCCCAAATGAATCCTAATCCTAATCGCACCAGACGTAATAGCCCTACTCACTATAATGATTAGATTACACAAGCCTGCGCACACACGCATACAAAGATAGACAGCGAGAGAAATGGGGTAGAGGGTGAGACAGAGAGTGAGGTGGGGAGAATGAAAGGATGAAACAGATGGCCAAGTAATGTTCTTACATATTCAACACACAGGTGGCCATTAGAGTTAACAGACACACTGAACAAAAGGCCAGCTGTCACTCCAGCGGCCCACTGTCACATTATGAATATTCTCATCCACACACTCCACAATGTCTATATGGCTTGTTTGAGAACAAACAACTTGGTTAATAGCAGATACATGTAATTGTGAGTCTAATCGACTTCATCATTACTGTAAGGCACAGCCAATGTAACTTCAAACTTTAGCAATAGGTTGGGTTTATAGCCCAACCCAGAGGTGAGTTTCAGTATAGCAGCACCCCGAATGTGTCAATGTTGTTGTAATACCATAAATATCCACTAAGGGGAGGTACATTTAATTAATTTAATTTTGATGCGCACCCATAGATATCATATAGACTTTAATTAAAAATGACTGTACATTCAATTCATCATTGACGTTTTCTCGTCGTCAGGAATGACATGTAGTCTAGATACTTTTGAGTTTTAGACGACGATATTTGAGATTGCTTTTATATTTAATTCAAAACACGGAGGAATATCATAACTGACCATTGACCAAAACCTGCATGTCATACCCCTGTATGAGCTCAAAGGGCGTGTCATGAAAGATGAAGCAGGAGTTTTGGGAGTCCGCCTCTTTGGGAGTCCGCCTCTGTCTATGACTGGCTGTTTTCTTCCCCGTTTGGGAAAAACACTCTTCTGATTGGCTAAACCAGGTATCCATCAGCCATGACAGGCATTGGTGTACATAATGTGTTTCAGAAATGAAACCAAATTTCGCCTCTACTCAAAAATAAACAGGAAAACAAAGCCTAGACGTCTTCTATAAACAAGGGCTCGGCAATTCTCATTGACGATCAGTCCACCTGCGTCAAAGGTAGGCTGAGACCGGATAACATTTTCAACAGACTATTAGTCTAGTGCAGTAAAATATAGAGCTAAATCCTTGTGATGTTTTTGTAGATCTGTCATAAACATGCAGCTTTCTTCAACAATAGCATTCTGCCAATATTCTGAGAACCAAATCATCTTGACGGTTTCGGTTCTTCCTAGGGTAGCACATCTCTGCCTACACTTTACCGGGCTGCCTAGCTAACGTTACAGTTTTTTTATTTTTTAAATCACGGCTATATTGTAAGCAGTGAGATCGGCTTATCGTTACAATTTCATGATTTTAGAATTGTAATGTCCCATGTTCTCTTTCTGTAGGGTGAAATGTAAGCGGCAATCCCTTTACGTGTAATAATCCTGGAATGGAGCTAAACTATGCTTGGTCAACAAAGGTGGGCTATTTTCTTGTTTGTAGGCCTAAATACGCGTAGCCGAATCATTTTCCAGGTAAGCTATTTGCTGAATACTTGAAGATGCAACAATATTTCCACTTATATGTAGATTATAGCATAGGAGGAGGCTGGCTGCGTGCACCTCGTCATTGTTGCCTTTCAAAAGGCCAGCAACACCAGGAACGCTTATTGTTTATAAGTTAAAGCCACGCTTCGCACGTCGGTCAAAAAGCATGTATAGACTTGGTTTTTGTCGCTCACGTGAGTAAAATCAGAGCCATAGGCTCTACGTAAAACAGTAGGATATTTGTAGGCTATAATGTGGTTTAAAACGCTCTCTGTCTCAATATCCGTGGTTGTGATTCCGCTGGAGTCGCAGAGCACATTTCGGAACACTGTCCATTGTGTCAGCAGCGTTTTCCCAGGGACATGTCTATATTGGCCAACATGATTAACGTAGGCTGTTTTATGCTAGGCAAACGGTGGAACTTTTGTAATATTATGGCTTATTATTTGCTGCAAGAATTGTTTTTGTGTGCCCAAATCCACACCTGTCAGTTGTCTGTCTGTCGTGTCTTTCAAGCATGGCCACGTCCATGTTCCAGTGATGGGTGGAGCACAGGTGTGGTATGGCTTATTGACATGTTTGGCTTCCTTTCCTCGCCTCCTCTCCTTTATCTACTTTCATGTGAGGAGCTGGATAGGTGAACGTCTGAAAGAGGTTCCCTCTGTTACTCAATCCAGTGCAGATGAGGGAAGAGACAGACACATGGTTTTTGTAATACAGCCTATCTGTGGATTTATGGCACTGATCTCTCTATCTCTCTCACCCTTTCTGTGGTCCACAGGTCCAATCAGTGCTATGGGCTTGATTGCTGAAGGTAACTGAAGCTGTGGTTACCATGGCGGCACACTTTGACACAGAGTACCAGCGCCTAGAGGCTTCATACAGCGACTCTCCAACCGGAGAGGAGAACCTACTGGTGCACATACCTGATGGAAACAAGTGTAAAGTTCTTTAGTAGATCCACACACACACACACACACACACACACACACACACACACACACACACACACACACACACACACACACTAACCTGTTTTTGTTATTAACTGTTCTCTGCAGCCCCGTGGCACCACATAGAGAACCTGGACCTGTTCTTCCAGAGGATATCCTTTTACCCGTCTGTGGCTCTGTACTCCCGGATCATTCACTACTACAACTACCCCGGGGGTTATTTTAAGACCGGGATAGTCAACACCTTCCCGGGAGAAGAATAGAATCAGGTGTGTAAGAGCAGGGCTGGAATAAAAGCCTGCACGCCCAGTAGCTCTCCAGGAGGAGGAATGTTGAGCTGGTGACCTGAGTTAATACTATAGCTGACTAGACTTTCATTATAAGAGGACACATGCTACTTTTATGTCATCATCTGATCCTTGACCCCTGACACGTCTATAACCTGCACCAGAAGAATGGCTTCACCTGTATGCTGCTGGGAGAGGTCTTTGAGCTGGTGTAAGTACACAGTTTGTGTGTGTGTGTCTTCTATGTGGTCCATGTTGGTGTCCTGAGGGGTTGTTTTTAACTTTCCTCTCTCTCTCTCCTCTTTCCCCCTTTCTCCCCCTCTGTAGTCAGTTGCTGTTTGTGGTAGGGTTCACAGTCTTCTTGGCTAACTGTGTGGACTATGACATTCTGTTCGCTAACAAGTTTGTCAACCACACCGACTCCTCCAAAGTCACTCTGCCTGACGCCTTCCTGCCTGTGGACGTCTGCAGTGCAAGGTAAGGCTTATAAACACTTCATAAATGTTTTATAAATGCATTATAAACACTTTATTAACACATCTTTTGCACTCAAGTTAATAAGGAATGCTAGAAAATGTCCTTACTGATTTTTGTTTTCCCACCGGTATCTATGACAACCTGCTTGTTGTTTTCCCGCCAGAATCCGTGACAATCTGCTTGTTGTTTTCCCGCCAGTATCCGTGACAATCTGCTTGTTGTTTTCCCGCCAGTATCCGTGACAACGTGACAGTGATGTTTGTATTGATGATATCGGGAGTGTTCTGGCTGCATCGCCTCATCAAGTTCATCTACAACATCTGCTGCTACTGGGAGATACGCTCCTTTTACACCAACGCACTCAAGATGAGCATGGTGTGTGGTGTGTCTGTCTGCGTGTCTTGAACCAACTGGTTTAACTACTGATCTTCACCTCTCCCCCTCTCATCCTCCTTGTCTCCCCCTTCTCCTCCCCCCACTCTAGGCAGAGCTGCCATACTTCACATGGCAGGAGGTTCAGGCCCGGATCGTTGAGATCCAGAAGGAACACCAGATCTGTATCCACAAGAAAGAACTCACAGAACTGGACATATACCACCGTATCCTGCGCTTCAAAAACTACATGGTGTGTGTGTGTGTGTGCACTCACGTGTATTTGTGCTCGTGTCAGAGTACATCTTATTTACCATTCCTCGTTTGTACCCCTACTACTGAACCACCTGTCAATCAAAAACAACACCACCTAAACCCCTTTCTTCTTTCTCCAGGTTGCCATGATAAATAAGTCCCTCCTTCCTGTGCGTTTCCGCCCGCCACTGCTCGGGGAGAGTGTGTTTTACACCCGCGGCCTCAAGTACAACTTTGAACTCATCCTCTTCTGGGGGCCAGGTTGGTGTGTGTGTTTTGGAGTTTGTGCTTGGTACACTTTGTTTGGTACACTTTTCACCTCTCTGTCTCTCTCGCTCTCTCTGTGTCTCTGGCTCTCTCTGTGTCTCTCTCTCTCTCTCACCCCCCCTTCCCAGGCTCTCTGTTTGAGAGTGAGTGGAGTTTGAAGCCGCAGTATAAGAGAGGTGGTAACAGGTTGGAGCTGGCAGACAAACTGGCATCACGTATACTGTGGATCGGCATCGCTAACCTCTTACTCTGTCCTGTCGTACTGGTCTGGCAAATACTGTATGCCTTCTTCAGCTATACAGAGGTAGGGACACGCACACACCGCTGTGCTCCGTTATAGAGGTGTAGGAGATACTGTAAAGCTAATTTATTGTGTGTGTGTGTAGGTGATAAAGCGTGAGCCAGGTAGTTTGGGAGCGAGGTGTTGGTCTCTGTACGGTCGATGTTACCTTCGCCACTTCAATGAGCTGGACCACGAACTGATGTCACGGCTCAGCAAGGGCTACAAAGTAGGACTGAACACACACACACACACACACACACACACACACACACACACACACACACACACACACACACATAGAAGGTGTGTAAGGTCATTATTGATGAACTGATTATTGTCTGTTGCTGTCAGTGGTGGCTAAAATGTCAGATTTTCTTCACTTCCGTGCGTGTGTCCCACCTCCAGGCGTCCTCTAGGTATATGAACTGTTTCCTGTCCTCGTTGCTGACGGTGGTGGCTAAGAACGTGGCGTTTTTTGCTGGCTCCCTATTGGCTGTCCTCATTGCTCTGACCATCTACGACGAAGACGTCCTCGCCGTGGAACACGTCCTGTCATCCATCACCCTGCTGGGAGTGTGTATCACTGTCTGCAGGTGTGTGTGTGTCTGTCTGTGTGCTACGTCATTTTGAAGGGTTTAGTACATTCTTTCACATTCTCCCTCCCTCCCTCAGGTCTTTTATCCCAGATAAACACCTGGTTTACTGTCCAGAGCAGCTGCTCAGGGTGATTCTGGCTCACATCCACTACATGCCAGACCACTGGCAGGGCAACGCTCATCGCTACGAGACACGAGACCAGTTCTCACAGCTCTTCCAGTACAAGGCTGTGAGTAGCACTATAGTCATAACCTTTTCCACTCTTTTTATAAAGCAGGAACTTATCAATCATTTCTGAAGCACATGGCATATTCTTCTCTACCTGGCCAGAGCCTGTATTCACAAAACATCTCAGATTAGAAGTGCTGGTCTAGGATCAGTGTTCCCTTTTTAAGGTCGCAATGAAGTACGATTATATGTACAGGGGGGGACCTGATCCTAGATCAGCATTCAGGTGTTTTAACCTTTCCTCTGCCTGTCCAGGTGTTTATCCTAGAGGAGCTGATCAGCCCCCTGGTGACTCCCTTCATCCTGATCTTCAGTCTGAGGAGGAAGTCTCTGGAGATCATTGACTTCTTCAGGAACTTCACCGTGGAGGTGGTAGGGGTGGGAGATACCTGCTCCTTCGCTCAGATGGACATCAGACAGCACGGACACCCCGCGGTGAGAGACACACACACACGACTCATACGTACACACACACACACACACACACAGATGGGCAATGCATAAATAGTGACTCTCTTTCCCCCTCTCTCTCACCCTTTCCCGTCCCTAACTCCTTCCTTCTCTCCTTTCTCTTACTTCCTCCCTCCAGTGGATGTCTGAGGGGAAGACCGAGGCATCTATTTACCAACAGGCGGAGGATGGAAAGACTGAGCTTTCCCTGATGCATTTTGCCATCACCAACCCCCAGTGGCAGCCCCCCACTGAGACCACTCACTTCATCAGCCAGCTGAAGGAGAGAGTACAGCGAGAGGCTACAGGAGACAGACACACTCTCACCTCACTGTCAGAGTCAGCGGTAGGGAGGCAGACAGACATGCCAATACATACATTGACACTTCAATTTTGATCTCAAGTTTAACATTGTATACATTTCTGAGTTTTTTGTTTACACTGATATTTAAGGTAAAAATCGAATTATCTGTCTCTGTGTGTGTGTGTCTCTCTCTCTTGCGCAGCCAAGGAGTCTGATAGCTAACTTCCTGGCAGGTCCCCCCTCATTGGCCTCTCTTCATCTGGGGCGGGACGGCTCCTTGACCAATCACGGGGCGGTGGGTGTTAGCGACGGGGCGTCAGCCTTGCGCTCCCTCTCAGTCAGCAGCATGAGGGGCAGCTGTAGCTCCGCCCATAGGTCAGCCGGACACGCCTCTTCTGCAAGCAGAGCCATGGCGGGATCAAGGTAAAGCCCACACTCCTCCCACAACTAATCAAGCAATCTATCAACTAACCGTCAATCAACTAACTCTCTTTCTCTCCCCCCCCAGTACTGATGCTCGAACTGCTAGTTCAGGCAGTAGTGTGTGGGAAGGTCAACTGACAAGTCTCGTCCTATCAGAATACGCCTCCACGGAGATGAGCATCCACGCACTCAATATACATGAGGTCTGTCTGTCTGTGTCTGGATGGATGGATGGTTTTAAACATTTTGCAATAAAGAGCATCAAAAGTAAATGCGTCTCTCCCCCTTCCCTCCCCTCTCTCTCCCCCTCTTCCCTCCTTCTCCCCTCCCTCCTTCCTCTCTCCCCGTCTCCCTCCCTCTATGTAGCTCCATAAGCAGCAGTCTGGAGGGGAGTTGTCCCGGCACACCTGGCACAGGCAGGACAGTGACGACAGTAGTGACAGCATCACCGAGGAGGGGGGTTCAGGGTCAGGGAACACTAACCCCCGAAACCCCATCCCCCGCTCACACACCTTCCCTATCTCCACCCCTATCTCCACCCCCGGCCCTATCCCCAGCTCTAACTCGGACCCTAACCCTGACCGAGGTACCACTCTGGGACAGGAAGTGGCACCTCTCCAGAGCAACAGCCAGCGTCGCTACGGGGGGAACACGGGTAACCATGACAACCATGAAAAATAATACTCTCATTCCCTAATATGTAATGATATTGAAGATGACGGATATGGATCATACTGATATCACTGTGTGTCACTCCTCCAGACTCTGTCGGCCCGGGGGGCAGAGTGGTGAGGTCGGCGCGTGTGCCCATGGGGGGTTGGGCAGAGGAGGGACGAGGAGGCGGAGACCCCGACACTGTACCTGAGGAGGGCTCAGAGGACGACATGCCTCCCAACATACACAAGGTGTTTACAAAATCACACGCACACACAGGTCTTGTGTCTGTGTATGGGGTTCCATATCATTGTTTCCCTCTCCTCAGGTGACGTAACTGACCAGAGAGACCCCTCCCTCCTTCGCAAACACATCACACATCCTCATCCTACCAGAGAAGAACTTCCTGCTCATCTGTGAACTTTCGACCATGGCTTCACCTTTGACCCCAGATGGACAGACCTGTGGGATAGCAGCATGCCGTGTTATTCACTCGGGGCTAGAGAAAAACAATCGAGTAACAGTGTGAAGATTACAAGGACTTCTTCTTGACACCCTCTGTGGATTACACTTCAGCCAATCAAGTGACGGTGGTTGATGACTTCATCATAACTGACAGCATAGAAACCGTATCATATTTGTTGGCTTTTATAGTTGATTCCTAGACACTAATCTAAGGCCAGCTTTATGGTTTGTCGCCATAATGGTTAAGGTTAGGATTTAGGGAGGATAAACTGATCATATCTGTGCCTAAGGGCAACTTCTATCCAGAGATGACTTTTTCTTGCATTTGTTTGCAAATCACGTGTGGGTGTAAACTGCAATTAATGTACATTTTTAAAGATAACATTTAGTAATGACAAGTTTGTCATTTTTTTTACTCTTTGTTTTTTCTCTTTGTGTTGCTTATATTTATTGCACTTTCAGAGAAAAATGGTGGTCTCGTGTGTGTATATATATATATATATATACAGTGGGGAGAACAAGTATTTGATACACTGCCGATTTTGCAGGTTTTCCTACTTACAAAGCATGTAGAGGTCTGTAATTTTTATCATAGGTACACTTCAACTGTGAGAGACGTAATCTAAAACAAAAATCCAGAAAATCACATTGTATGATTTTTAAGTAATTAATTTGCATTTTATTGCATGACATAAGTATTTGATACATCAGAAAAGCAGAACTTAATATTTGGTAGAGAAACCTTTGTTTGCAATTACAGAGATCATACGTTTCCTGTAGTTCTTGACTAGGTTTGCACACACTGCAGCAGGGATTTTGGCCCACTCCTCCCTACAGATCATCTCCAGATCCTTCAGGTTTCGGGGCTGTCGCTGGGCAATACGGACTTTCAGCTCCCTCCAAAGATTTTCTATTGGGTTCAGGTCTGGAGACTGGCTAGGCCACTCCAGGACCTTGAGATGCTTCTTACGGAGCCACTCCTTAGTTGCCCTGGCTGTGTGTTTTGGGTCGTTGTCATGCTGGAAGACCCAGCCAAGACCCATCTTCAATGCTCTTACTGAGGGAAGGAGGTTGTTGGCCAAGATCTCGCGATACATGGCCCCATCCATCCTCTCCTCAATACAGTGCAGTCGTCCTGTCCCCTTTGCAGAAAAGCATCCCCAAAGAATGATGTTTCCACCTCCATGCTTCACGGTTGGGATGGTGTTCTTGGGGTTGTACTCATCCTTCTTCTTCCTCCAAACACGGTGAGTGGAGTTTAGACCAAAAAGCTCTATTTTTGTCTCATCAGACCACATGACCTTCTCCCATTCCTCCTCTGGATCATCCAGATGGTCATTGGCAAACTTCAGACGGGCCTGGACATGCGCTGGCTTGAGCAGGGGGACCTTGCGTGCGCTGCAGGATTTTAATCCATGACGGCGTAGTGTGTTACTAATGGTTTTCTTTGAGACTGTGGTCCCAGCTCTCTTCAGGTCATTGACCAGGTCCTGCCGTGTAGTTCTGGGCTGATCCCTCACCTTCCTCATGATCATTGATGCCCCACGAGGTGAGATCTTGCATGGAGCCCCAGACCGAGGGTGATTGACCGTCATCTTGAACTTCTTCCATTTTCTAATAATTGCACCAACAGTTGTTGCCTTCTCACCAAGCTGCTTGCCTATTGTCCTGTAGCCCATCCCAGCCTTGTGCAGGTCTACAATTCTATCCCTGATGTCCTTACACAGCTCTCTGGTCATGGCCATTGTGGAGAGGTTGGAGTCTGTTTGATTGAGTGTGTGGACAGGTGTCTTTTATACTGGTAACGAGTTCAAACAGGTGCAGTTAATACAGGTAATGAGTGGAGAACAGGAGGGCTTCTTAAAGAAAAACTAACAGGTCTGTGAGAGCCGGAATTCTTACTGGTTGGTAGGTGATCAAATACTTACGTCATGCAATAAAATGCAAATGAATTACTTAAAAATCATACAATGTAATTTTCTGGATTTTTGTTTTAGATTCCGTCTCTCACAGTTGAAGTGTACCTATGATAAAAATGACAGACCTCTACATGCTTTGTAAGTAGGAAAACCTGCAAAATCGGCAGTGTATCAAATACTTGTTCTCCCCACTGTATATGCATGTATATATATATGCGTGTGTGACGTGACATGACAGGAGAGCGGACTTCCACCAAAGTATGACTGCATTGGCACGAGGAATCCTTTTGGGTTTGGGTGGTAGATTGGGTGATAGTGTTGTACAAAGATCTCATAGACATGAAGCAGGCACTAAACCGAAATACACCGTGTGCATAGACATACTGTTGTAATTCAAATCAGGACATTGGACTATTCTAAGTATATCATTGAGGTGTAGATAGTTAATAAATAGGGATATACAATAAACACATCATAGTTATTGTTTTTGTTTCATACAAACACTATTTAATTAAAGAAAGCAAACTTACCAGGCTGGTTGGAACGTGTAACTTCAGCCTCTTCAGTGCCATATTTAAGCGCTTAAAGCGGCAATCCACAGTTGAAATGATAACAAAGCACCCCCCACCACTGTTTCAGTAAAAGGTTGAAGGATGGGGCTGGAGAAATGTAACCACTCAAATTCATAGACGGAGCTGTGGATGCAAGGACTTACCATCCATTCTGTTTTAACCATGTTTTGAGGCTATACAGTGTTTGTTTACATTTACAAATGTATATTTTGGCTTCTGATGGGGTGTGACAGTGGAACTAAGCTCATGGTGCATTTATAAGTTATACTCTCCAAGAATCAATGGGGTTATATCCAAAATGGACATGTCCAAAAATGTATATAGTAACTGCAGATTGCCCCTTTAAGCACAACCATCTCATAACTATACAGCAATGAACCTTCAATCAACACTAACAGCTGGATAGAATAGTCAGCATCGGGCCAGCTGCATGTTTTTTCTGCCCAACTGTCTGGGGAAGAAAGAGAATGCACTTTAATGACTTTTGTTGAATTCAAAGGATGTCAGTTATCAGTATATTGATTTTGATCATTTCATATTTGTATGACTTTATTTTAACCAGGGCTTGTGCCACCTTCAGAGAGTTGAGGTTGAGATCCATGGTGTTTTACAGGTGTTTGTTTTTGTGGTTCACACTGACTCTGGACTCACAAGTAGACTAGCCTGGTCCCAGATCTGTTTTAAGTGCTGTATAACCAGCCCCCATATGGTCGACCATGCAGCACTAACAGATCTGGGACCAGGCTAAAGATGACAGATGCTTCCAATAGATACAGTCAGAGACTACAGCTGGGTATTAATTTCTAGAAGGCAAGGTCTTCAGCGCTGCTTGCTTTATTGATTGATATATTAATGTAATTGAGTGGCCAGCCAGAGAGTCCAATCTGAATCAGATCCTGGATAAAAATAGAAGGCAGACCTGGAGGAATGGATTTGAATAATGTAAAGGGTCTCCTGGGATACAGTGGTACAAGTTTAACAACGAGGTACTAGGATGCCTGAGCTGACACATATAGCCTATCTGTTTTTGTTTTTATAGATTGTCCTGTAAATTGCCATTTTGTACAGTTGTAAATCATCAATAAAAATGTATTTAATAACTTTATGTAATTCAAGTTTTGTATGTACGGGATACACATGGTCTACTCCGTCCAATGAAATGCTTACTTATAATAAAATATAACAATACGAACATAAAGTAAATGGCTCAGTAGAATAGAATAAACATTTTAGCATAAGTATAGAGCAGTTTTTTTTGGGGGGGGGTATTCAATGAAAACAAACTTTAGAAAGTGGGGGAAAACGCCCCTGGCTATGGGGCAAAATGGCCCCCGAAGATGAATGTGTTCAAATCAATTGTATATGTTTTATTGTGCCATTTTTTTGTAATGGACTCTTAGAAGCTAAAGTATCTTATTTTAATTAAATAAATCAAATATCGGAAAACAAAATGCCATTGCACATCTCACTATTAATATCCTCACAATAACCAGGTTTCCATCCGACCTTTTTATGCTAGTAAAGTACATAAATGTCATGACAGGCCTGATTGAAACAACATTTTCCGGTTAACTTTCCAAATGTCTACAAAATAAAATAGGCTAGACAAGGTGAGATATTTTTATATTTTTCGGGTAAAATGAATTATGCAAAAAAATTCGGTGGAAACCCTTTAATTCGCAAATATTGATATAATAGGCATGATATTTAAGTAAACTTGGAGTCACGCGATGACATGTGTGGTCCTCCCACTACGACTCATCGGGCAGGCATGCAGTTTATTTACGGATTTTGTTTATTATACGGATTAAATAAATTATGATGAACTTCACAGGGTAGTGAAAAGTGCAAGGTGATGAGATCGATGCTGGTGAGATGATAATCGATGCTTGGCTGCCGTTTGACAAATAAAAATAATCTTGCTCTTTTGTCCATAATAATAATATCATCATGTAATCATGTAGGCCAGGGATGGGAAACTCCAGTCCTTGGGGGCCGATAGTGGTGTCACACTTTCTCCCATCCCTAGCAAACACAGCTGATTCAACTAATTGCATTCTAAACTGAAGATCATGATTAGTTGATTATTGGAGTCAGGTGTGTTAGCTGGGGCTTAAGCAAAAGTGTGACACCAATTTATTTGTTATTATTTTTTTTATTTCACTTTTATTTAACCAGGTAGGCCAGTTGAGAACAAGTTCTCGTTTACAACTGCGACCTGGCCAAGATAAAGCAAAGCAGTGCGACAAAAACAACAACACAGAGTTACATATGGGATAAACAAACGTACAGTCAAAATCTATGTACAGTGTGTGCAAACATAGTAAGATTAGGGAGGTAAGGTAATAAATAGGCCATAGAGGCAAAATAATTACAATTTAGTATTAACACTGGAGTGATAGATGTGCAGATGATGATGTGCAAGTAGGGATACTGGGGGTGCAAAAGAGCATCAAATAAAAATACAAATAAATAGCAATATGGGGATGAGGTAGTTGGGTGTGCTATTTACAGACGGGCTGTGTACAGGTACAGTGATCGGTGAGCTGCACTGACAGCTGATGCTTAAAGTTAGAGAGGGAGATATAAGTCTCCAGGGCCAGCCAACGAGAGCATACAGGTCGCAGTGGTGGGTAGTATATGGGGCTTTGGTGACAAAACAGATGGCACTGTGATATACTACATCCAATTTGCTGAGTAGAGTGTTGGAGGCTATTTTGTAAATTATGTCGGTAGGATAGTCAGTTTTAGAAATTATGTTTGGCAGCATGAGTGAAGCAGGCTTTGTTGTGAAATAGGAAGCCGATTCTATATTTAATTTTGGATTGGAGATACTTAATGTGAGTCTGGAAGGAGAGTTTACAGTCTAACCAGACACCTAGGTATTTGTAGTTGTCCACATATTTTAAGTCAGAATTCTAAGTCCAGAGTAGTGATGCTAGTCGGGCGGGCGGGTGCGGGCAGCAATCGGTTGAAGAGCATGCATTTAGTTTTACTAGCATTTAAAAACAGTTGGCGGCCACGGAAGGAGTGTCGTATGGCATTGAAGCTCGTTTGGAGGTTTGTTAACACAGTGTCCAAAGAAGGGCCAGATGTATACAGAATGGTGTCGTTTGCGTCGAGGTGGATCAGAGAATCACCAGCAGCAAGAGCGACATCATTGATATATACAGAGAAGAGAGTTGGCCCGAGAATTGAACCCTGTGGCACCCCCATAGAGACTGCCAGAGGTCTGGACAACAGGTCCTCTGATTTGACACACTGAACTCTGTCTGAAAAGTAGCTAGTGAACCAGGCGAGGCAGTCATTTGAGAAACCAAGGCTATTGAGTCTGCCGATAATAATGCAGTGATTGACAGAGTCGAAAGCCTTGGCCAGGTCGATGAAGACGGCTGCACAGTACTGTCTTTTATCGATTGCGGTTATGATATAATTTAGGACCTTGAGCGTGGCTGAGGTGCACCCATGACCAGTTTGGAAACCAGATTGCATAGTGGAGAAGGTACGGTGGGATTCGAAATGGTCGGTGATCTGTTTGTTAACTTGGCTTTTTTTAGAAAGGCAGGGCAGGATGGATATCCAGTTGAAGTTGGAAGTTTACATACACCTTAGCCAAATATACTTAAACTCAGTTTTTCACAATTCCTGACATTTAATCCTAGTAAAAATTCCCTGTCTTAGGTCAGTTAGGATCACCACTTTATTTTAAGAATGTGAAATGTCAGAATAATAGTAGAGAGAAGCTTATATTTCTTTCATCACATTCCCAGTGGGTCAGAAGTTTACATATACTCAATTAGTAGTTGGTAGCATTGCCTTTTAATTGTTTAATTTGGGTCAAATGTTTCAGGAAGCCTTCCACAAGCTGGGCCATTCCTCCTGACAGAGCTAGTGTAACTGGGTCAAGTTTCTGCGGGGGGTGCAGAGCTGTTGGCCGGGGTAGGGGTAGCCAAGTGAAAAGCATGGCCAGCCGTAGAAAATGCTTATTGAAATGATCGATTATCGTAGATTTATCGGTGGTGACAGTGTTTCCTAGCTTCAGTGCAGTGGGCAGCTGGGAGGAGGTGCTCTTATTCTCCATGGACTTTACAGTGCCCCAAAAGGACTGGATTTGCCCATCCCTGATGTAGGCTGTATATGTGCTGTAGCTAACAGCGCGCTGATAGCACTGTTGCCTAGTTCAGGGTTTCCCAAACTGATCCTGGGGCCCCCCCTGGGTGCAGGTTTTGGTTTTTCCCCAAGCACTACACAGCTGATTCAAATAACCATAGCTTGATGATGAGTTGGTTATTTGAATCAGCAGTACTGTGAGTGCTTTGAAATAAAAAAAACATGCACCCAGGGGAGGCCCTAGTACAGAGTTTGGGAAACCCTGCGCACATGCCAATACTAGAGTGTGAGAAAAACATCAGTAGAGTTGAAAATGTGATGGAAGCCCATTTAACTTGTGTTTGTTATTCGGTACATGGCAATTTAACAGCAAAAGGTATTTTATGTGCACTATGTCATCACGCAGAACCTTTTATCTGCCACAAGTCAATATGATGGAAACACATCTCTGGTGGGAAAATGTGCGTGTTGTTTTTATGCGTATTTTAGAATATTCACATGAAAATCTATCACCAAATTGGATGGAAACCTATTTTATGATCAGGTTTTTTATGTACGGCCCATCTTTTTATTTTCACCCTTCCTGTCCAAGTAATCCGAAAATATCTCAAAATTGATTGTGTAACTCAAAGAAGTTACTTATAGATGATTTGGAAATTATTTGGTAAATGCTAATATATACAGTAGGTACCATTGACTTGCATCGATTGTCTTGGGGGCATTTTGCCCCAAACATACTCACTTAAAATAAAAAACAGATAAAAAAAGATGATCTCTAATCAAGTGGATTATTTCTATTTAGGCTCCCCTACTGGTATATATAAAAAGGTACATAACTTTTTCTAAATTACAAAATATTTGATCAATGCACCTCAAAAACGTTTTTGTTTAGTGACTTAAAAGTTTAATGAGACAGATGGCATTTTTAGTTGAGCAAGACTAGTGGCATTCAGGGAAAGTGTCGAACACTTTTGGGAGACATAAAGTGGTTTGTGTGAGAATTACAGGAGCGGGGCGTTTAACCCCAAACCACCCTAATACAGGAAGGCACAATTTATAGTCCAATATTTACAAGGGTTTTGGGGAAGGTGGGATTGGGGTGCAAGTGTTTAAATTGAACAGTATTTAGCAATCATAATAAAAGTCTGATATCGATATAGTGTTTACCGGTTAATCTATCGTCAACAACTTTCCCTTATTCACAAGGATCCCACAAAACAACTGACCAGTCAGGACTAAACCACCAGGTGGCAGGCTACTCCCACCCAACAATGACTCCTGTCCTGTCCCACAAATCAGTGTCAACATTGACTCCTGTCCCGCTCATCAAAGTGCTAAAAAGAGCAGACAGTTCCAGTGTTTGTGTCCTTTATAATTTCTGAGAGTTTGGTTATGATATATAGTGGAAGTTCTGCTAAAAAGAGCCCGGATAGCTCAGTCGGTAGAGCATCAGACTTTTAATCTGAGGGTCCAGGGTTCAAGTCCCTGTTCGGGCGATGCCATTTTCTCTCCAGGGGTGTTAGAATCGTATAACCAATCTTAATAGGTGTTTCAATTACGCAAATCACGTGCCGTACAATTTTCAAAAGTCCCTGTTTGGGCGACAATATTTTCTTTCCAGGGGTGTTAGAATCGGATAACCAATCATAATAGGTGATTGAATTATGCTAATCACGTGCCGTACAATTTTCAGAGAAGAGTGACCTCTGTTGAACAGGATAGCTTGCAAAGGAGATGTGTGCACTGAAAAAAAACAAGATGTAATTCGTCCTCGGCTCTAAAGTTTATACATTTTTTGTTAAATACTTTTGCATACTTTAAATTTGAAGTACATCCCGTACCAAGGGGGTTTTAAGGCGTTTCTTGTCAGATGAACGACAGGTATACAAGTAACGTAAGTAGGCCAATGGCTGACCTCGTGTTGGGACTATGAATCGGAGTCGGCTATGCTCGGCTACAAACGGTTAATCGATCTGCTATTACACACGGATAATAAGCGGATACATCACTAATAATATAGTAGCCAATATTTTTTTTTATGTACAAGAAATTAATTAATGAACTGAGTTGCAGGCCTAGACAAGGACTCAGTCTTGAATGCAGGGGATAAACAGCACAGCTGGCTTGTGCATATTTGCCTATTTTTATTTAGGCTCACAATCTGTTTTTTCCCCAGTAGTTTTCTGTTTTACTAGAGACCTTATTCTAATATGAATCTTTCTGATCATATTAACAGGCTGGTTGTGTTGCCTACGGCATTAGCAACTCCCGCTCAAGGCGGTAATGGTCAGCCATGCAGTTTTCATGTTTTGGGGCCCGCTACTGCATGGTTGAAATCTGCATCTGACCATGCATTCTGTCCTTTCTTGATGTGCGCCCTCTGTTGCCACTGGGGTTCACTGCAAGTTTTACTTGAATGGGAGTGGAACGTCTATTTTAGGTCATGGCTAGAAGGGTTCAAGCTTTTGTCAAATTAACTTCAGATTTCACTTTTTGTAGCGGGTTAGGATAATTTACTCAGCAGGTTAGGATAATTAATGTAGCAGGTTATGATAATTAGATTAATGTTAAGAAAAGTGTTAGGGTTAGCTAAAATACAAAACTCAACTTTTTACGTTAATTTGACAAAAGGATCCATATGGGTGTACATATTAGTTTTTGCCCTAGCACTACACACTCTCGATTCAAATCATCCACTCATCATCAGGCATTGATCATTTGAATCAGGTATGCAGTGCTAGAGCAAAAACAAAAATGTGAAACCTTTTGGGTTCCCAGGACCAGGATTGAGAACCACTGAGCTGTATTGTTCTGTTTATGGTGTTGTAACAATCTTCAAATCAAAGTTTATTGGTCGCATACACAGATTTGCAGATGTTATTTCAGGTGCAGTGAAATGCTTGTTTCTAGCTCCAACAGTGCAGTTATACTTAGTAATAAAAAAAAATACCCGTGTAGTCCGTAAAACAATTAAGAAATATCAGAACGAGCCATGTCAGAGACCAGAATATAAATATACACAGTGTACAAAACATTAAGGACACCTTCCTAGTATTAAGTTGCAATTGGGTTGAGGTCGGGTGATTGTGGAGGCCAGGTATTTACTCTCCTTCTTGGTCAAATATCTCTTACACAGCCTGGAGGTGTGTTTTGGGTCATTGTCCCGTTGAAAAACAAATGATAGTCCCACTAAGTGCAAACCAGATGGGATGACGTATCGCTGCATAATGCTGTGGTAGCCATGCTGGTTAAGTGTGCCTTGAATTCGAAATAAAGCATCCTCACACCATCACACCTCCTCCTCCTCCTCCGTGCTTCACAGTGGGAATCACACGATCAGAGATAATCCATTCACCTACTCTGCGTCTCACAAAGACACCGTGGTTGGAACCAAAAATCTAAAATGTGGATTTATCAGACCAAAGGATATATTTCCAGGTGACTACATCATGAAGCTGGTCGAGAGAATGCCAAGAGTGCGCAAAGTTGTCAAGGCAAAAGGTGGCTACAAAAACAAGATGTATCTGACCAGCCAGACCAGGTAAGACTACACCACCAGGTGACAGGCCACTCCCACTCAACACTGACTCCTGTCCTCCAGTCCCACCCATCTGCTAAAAGGAGCAGTTAATTCCAGTGTTTAGATTGGTTATGATTTCTGACAAATACAGACCATAGTTTCTAGCACTGATAATGTATAATAACAGTTCCCCTTTTATAGAACAGAGCCCGGATAGCTCAGTCGGTAGAGCATCAGACTTTTAATCTGAGGGTCCAGGGTTCAAGTCCCTGTTCGGGCAATACAATTTTCTCCAGGGGTGTTTAAGATTCTTGTGTCCCCTCATAAAAGTAGTTAAATTGTGCTAATCACGTGCCGTATAATTTTCAGAGGAGTGACGTCGGTTGAACAGGTAAGCGCGCAAAAGAGATTTGTCGATTTGTCGAGATTTGTCGACTGACAAATATGATGTAATTCTCCCGCTGCTCTAAAGTTTATATATTTGTTGCATACTTTGAAATACATCCCGTAGCCTACCAAAGTTTTTTTAAGGGGTTGCTTGTCCGATATGCAAGTAGTAGGAGTAGGCCAAGTAGTAGGAGTAGGCCAAAGTAGTAAAACGCCAACCTTGTGTTGGGCCTATGGATTGGAGTCGGCTATGCTCGACTACAAGCTGTTATTAAGCTAGCTGGTATTACACACGGAAAATAAACCGATACATTACTAGTAATATAGTAGTAGTATTTTATTTGTGTCCAAGATATTAAAAGCCATTATAGGAGTTGCAGGGCTAGACTAGAATTCAGGAAAACAGTACAGCTGGCTTGTGCATATCTGCCTCCTGGTAGTAAGAAAAAAGGGTTTTTGTAAAAGTAGGGGAGTATGTTTGTTTCTTTGAAATGGTGCAGATACATCAACCTTCACCAATTCGCTTCAGGGGTCTCTTAGCTGTCCACGTGGATTCCATGTGTTCAGGCCAAAAAATGCATGGGCCAACTGTTACCCGTTCTGAGTCTCATGAAAATGGACATTGATGGTCTGTAAAATATGTAGGCATATATTTATTTAGGCTCACATTTGGGTATTTTCAGATATGTTTTTGGTTTATTACAGACAGTATTCTGTCTCTTTTTCTGCTCATATTGACAGTTTGGCCTTGGCGAGAGAAGTCGAGGCTGTGTTCTGTTCGGCATTAGCGACTCTCCCTCAAGGCAGTATAAATGGTAAGCCATGCGGTTTATATGTTTTCTGGCCCACCACTGCACCATTAATTTCCATTGTATTGACCGGCCATTGTCTATCCCATAGAGAATTGTAGAGGACTCTAGTGCCCAAAAGCCAGTTTTAGCATGGGTGGTGCCATTGAGACTTTCACCATTTTGAAGTAGTCAACTGGGCGGGGCTTCCTATGGGTTAAGGAAGGATCACATAATTCCATTTGGGTAATTCGGAGGGATAATCCAATGAATTATACTTGTGAGCAAACATTCCATAACTGCAGGTGGCAGTAAAACGCCAACCTCAACTTTATACCTATTCAAATGGCACACTCCAGGTGGCTGTATGCACCCTTTTTAGTTTGTTTACCAGCTCATAGAAGCAGTAGAAGAAGAAAATGGACTACTTCAAAATGGAGATGGCCGCAATGGCGCTGCCTAAGGGTTTCTATTGCTCCAATCATTTTATGTCAGTACTGCAGTTTAAGTGACGCCCGGCCTAGAAAGCCAAATTCCATAGAAGGCCACATAGAGAGGTCAGATTTGAAAAATCACTTTAGTCATCACCTTTGTGAACAAATCATCCATTGAATTATTAAAATAATTGTCGCTGAGGCCAAATGTTTTTGTTCCCCCGTCACTTTCAGTCAAAGATATTAACAATTTTTTATATTCATCCAGTGTCTGCTATGTTTTTGGATGACGTGATGATGTGATGTTGGTCTGTATAAACCAGATGCAACCCAGATATAAACAGCGCTGCCCTGCATTGTGCAATTCCAGTCCTCTGGGGCCTCATTGGTGTGAGGATCTGTGTTTATTGCACTATAACCCAATACTATAACACATGTGATTGAATATTAGCAACTGTTGGTCTGGGTTCCTGTGTGTGTGCTGGAAGTAACATTTTGCCCCAGATAAGTGTGCTGAGAAGCTGTGGTTAACCTTGAGCGAGAACAGTATGCTTTCTATGCAGGTGCAAATAGCTCAAACAATGTTACAGAACTGTCTGACCTCAGTCTCTAGGGTGTGGGAGCGTAATCTACACAGCAACAGCGCCGGACACCAAGGAGCGCCAAGAGGCTGGGACCAGCCTGAGCGCCGGCGATAGGCTGAGCAAGTTTAAACCACGCTCAGCCTCTATTGTGATAGGCCAACAGACGGGTTGGAACTACGTCTATCACAGTATAAGAACAACTGTTTACTTACATCCTGCCAGTTCTCTGCTTTACCCTGCGTGGTGATACAGTGAACCCGTATATACGAAAATTGCATTTACCATTTATCACTTGAGTTTAATAAAAATACTTAAAGTATATTCGGTGACTCTGAATCACATTTTGTCCTGATACCAGATTGAATTGACGCAACCATTGACATCGGTGTCACAGTTTTGCCCCAGCCCCAGCTAACACACCTGACTCCAATAATCACCTAATCATGATCTTCAGTTTAGAATGCAATTTGATTAATCAGCTGTGTTTACTAGGGATGGAGAAAAAGTGTGACACCAATCAGGCCCACGAGGACTGGAGTTGCCCAGCCCCAGTGGGACAGATACAATGATGAGTCCTCTATCATTCTCTATGGTCTATCCTTGCTGTGCTTCTCTGTTACCACTGGGGGCTACTGCAAGTTTTACTTAAACGGGAGTGGAACGTCCGTTTTAGAAGGGCTAACATACAGTGTTATGTTTATGGTGTTGTAACAACCTTATTAGCTTATTAAAATGTATGTGAACAATACCGCACGAACCGAAGCACTTGTCTTTAAAAATCATGTTATTTACAAGGGGTCTTTAGGCCTCGTTGGCGCAGTAGGCAGCGCGTCAGTCTCATAATCTGAAGGTCGTGAGTTCGAGCCTCACACGGGGCAGACATGTTTTATTGTAATTTTACGGTTGAAATGAGTTTGTTTTATACAATTTACTATATTTTATTTTGAATAATGTTTATGGAGAATCATCACTTTGTGTGTGCCTCTGTGTTTGACAGTGGTAGTTGAAACTGGGATCCAGTGGAGGCTACTGAGGGCGGAGCCAATGGAATGGCATCAAACACGTGGAAACCATGTGTTTGATGTATTTGATACCATTCCACCGATTCCGCTCCAGCCATTACCACGAGCCGAGCCATTACCACGAGCCATTTAAGGTGCCACCAACCTTTTGTGCTGGGATCCCGTGTTATGTTGTCCTGTCTTTTGTCCCAACTAGCCCTCTCTCTTCTTTGTGGCCAGGCTCCATCCATGCACTTATTTTATTACTGAAGTAGGAGTCACTGATATTGCGATACGTTTTAGGCTCTGAGGAATGCTGTGGTCATCAGTGCCCGGCTAGCTCAGTCGGTAGAGCATGAGACTCTTAATCTCAGGGTCGTGGGTTCGAGCCCCACGTTGGGCGCAATTCTTTTTGTAGGGAGAGGAAGTGTACTTGGAATTTTGGAGTTTGTGTAAGAGTACTTTTCACAGGAGTTATGGCAGACGTTAGTCTCCCAGCGCTCTCTGTTCTGGGCGCTGAGATTATGGTAGAGGGAACAGCACTAGTTCTGTCATGGCATTATAAAGTACCAGTATATGTGTTTAGGGAAAGAGGTTTGCAAAAGCGTTGACGACTCTCCAGCATGTTGTCACTGCTTTTTTCGTCATATTTGTAGAACCAGACGTTCAAAGAGAACTAAAAGATTTCGTCCCTGGGTGGGCTCGAACCACCAACCTTTAGATTAACAGTCTAACGCGCTAGCCGATTGCGCCACAGAGACGGTGAAACGTATCAGAATAAAACATGTTAAAAATCTGCATCGTCTGAAATTGGGTGACTGTCAGAATTTTATTAGAGTTTAGAGAGCACCGGTAAGGGGTGATTTGTATTTCATGTAGTCTCAGGATGTTGACACTGATCTCTCATTAGCTCAGCCTACTATGGGTGCTGCCGTGCTGCAAAGAGTGTTACTGGTCTTCTCAGAGCAGTGCATGTGTAGCAAAGGAAGAAGTCTCTTAGGATTGAAAAGCACCCCAAGTACGACAGAATGCAAAGATTAATTGATCTAGCACTGGGACGGTGACATTCTTAGTTACAGTCACATTTACATGGTGCAACCGTCTCTGTGGCGCAATCGGCTAGCGCGTTAGACTGTTAATCTAAAGGTTGGTGGTTCGAGCCCACCCAGGGACGATATTATTTTTTGCACCCTGATAAATAGGTCCTTGCAACCCAGAACCTTTGGGACATCCCTACCCCATTTTAAAGTTGACATTTTAAATGGTTATGGTTAGTTAAGGGTTTAGGGTAGGGACGTCCCAAGTATCCCGGATAGCACTAATCCATAGGGCTGGGCGATATGACGATATATATCGTCTGACGATAGAGCATAATATGAAACGATAGAAAAACGTCTATCGTTTATTTTGTTGTGTCGCAAATCACACTCTTTACGGTAGTATTTACGTCAATTGGACGACGCTTTGCGTTTTTCCACACGTGCGGTGTGGCTGCGGGAAATTTGCAACACAAACAAACATGGAGGAACGTGACACAGAGCACGGAGATCATACCTAAAAGAGGGGCTACTTCGGTCGCATGGACGTGGTTTGGGTATGAAAAGTCTGACACAGACCAGAAAACCGTCCTTTGTAAAATATGCCGCAGGCCGGTCCCGACAACAGGCTCAAACACCACTAACCTTTTTTTTTCACCACCTACGCAAGAATCATGTACTGAAACAGTACGGAGAGACTACGGATGAGACCCTAAAAAGTAAAGTCGAGTGCCCAAAACAAATTCCAGACTCAGACGTTGCAAGAGGCTTTCACGAAGATGGAAGGAGATAACAGTTGCGGTTATAACTTACACCCGCAAAGACATGGCCCCAATTTACATGGTAGAGAAACGGGGGTTTCGTGAGTTGGTGCTAACACTCGACCCAAGGTACCAAATGCACATTGATTTGTGACACGTATTAATGCCAAAATAATATGCAAAATAGGCAAGCCCCCCCCCATTTTTGGGGGATATATTTTAGGCCCATATTTATTTTGTTTCCAACTATATTTCAAGTGTTTTCCATTTACCTTTTTCGATTTTATACATTCATATTTTATATTTTGTTACATGCTTAATTTAAAATTCGCACTACTGTTCTAAATAAAAGGATAAAATAAAATATGAGTAAGTACCTTTTAATTCAAAATGTAATAAGAAATAGGCCTTTACATGTGGTTATTTTATATAAAATATTGATTCATTGAATTTACAGAAAACGTGTTATATCGTGATATGCATCGTTATTGGGATATGAAATGACCTATATCGGGATATGAGATTTTGGCCATATCGCCCAGCTCTAGGGTAGATCAGTGGTTCTCAATCTTTTTCGGTTACTGTACCCCCACGTGATTTTTACCAGTAGGTCTATGGTCTCATGAATCTTCTCAAATACCCCCTATGGATAGGCCAAGTAGTCTGGACATAAGAACAGCGATTACTCACCTCGAACTGGACGAAGATTTTTTTCTTTAATTAGTCCGACGCGAAGGATATGCTGCTTTGTCAGGACAATGTACAAATCCCCGTCATCAGCGTGAAGAAAAAAACAGAAAAGGGGGGAGGATGGCGGATTGCCTTGTAAGAATTTGCCGACGAGTAGGTATACCACCACTACCCTCTGTATTATTGGCCAACGTGCAATCATTGGAAAACAAACTGGACGATCTACGATTAAGGCTATCCTACCAACGTGACATTAAAAACTGTAATATCTTACGTTTCACCGAGACGTGGCTGAACGACGACACAGATAATATAGACCTGGCTGGCTTCACCGTGCATCGACCGGACAGAGCAGCTACGTCTCGTAAGACGAGGGGCGGGGGTGTGTGTCTATTTGTCAATAACTGCTGTTGTGCTTTGTCTAATATAAATGAAGTCTCAAAGTATTGCTCGCCTGAGGTAGAATACCTCATGATAAGCTGTAGACCACACTATCTACCATCTATATTATTCTTAGCCATCTATTTACCACCACAAACCGATGCTGGCACTAAGACTGCACTCAACGAGCTGTATAAGGCCATAAGCGAACAAGAAAATGCTCATCCAGTAGCGGCACTCCTAGTGGCTGGGGACTATAATGCAGGCAAATTTAAATCAGTTTTACCGCATGTCATATGCAACGTTTTCCCTCGCCCTCCATTTGGAAAATCTGACCATAATAATATTCTCCTGATTCCTGCTCATAGCAAAAACTAAAGCAGGAAGTACCAGTGACTCGCGCTATATGGAAGTGGGCAGATGACTTGCCTAGTTAAATAAAAAATAATTAAAATGACGCGGATGCTACGCTACAGGACTGTTTTGCTAGCATAGACTGGAATATGTTCAGGGATTAAATTTAAATAAAGGTTCAATAAATTTAAAAAAATCATCCAATGGCATTGAGGAGTATACCACCTCAGTCACCGGCTTCATCAATAAGTGCATCAACGACGTCGTACCCACAGTGACCGTACGTACATTTCCCAACCAGAAGCCATGGATTACATGCAACATTTGCACTGAGCTAAAGGCTAGTAGTGTCCCGCTTTCAAGGAGCGGGACACTAATCCGTCCGCTTATAAGAAATCCCGCTATGCCCTCAGACGAACCATCAAACAGGCAAAGCGTCAATATAGGACTAAGATTGAATCCTACTACACTGGCTCTGACGCTCGTCGGATGTGGCAGGGCTTGAAAACTATTACGGACTACAAAGGGAAACCCAGCCGCGAGCTGCACAGTGACGTGAGCCTACCAGACGGAATGCCTTTTATGCTCGCTTCGAGGCAAGCAACACTGAAGCATGCATGAGAGCATCAGCTGTTCTGGATGACTGTGTGATCACACTCTCTATAGCCGATGTGAGCAAGACCTTTATACAGGTCAACATTCACAAAGCCGTGGGGCCAGATGGATTACCAAGACGTACTCAAAGCATGCTCGGACCAACTGGCAAGTGTCTTCACTGACATTTTCAACCTCTCCCTGACCAAGTCTTTAATACCTACATGTTTCAAACAGACCACCATAGTCCCTGTGCCCAAGAAAGCGAAGGTAACCTGCCTAAATGGTTACCGCCCTGTAGCACTCACGTCGGTAGCCATGAAGTGCTTTGAAAGGCTGGTCATGGCTCACATAGACACCATCATGCCGGAAACCCTAGACCCACTCCAATTCGCATACCGCCCCAACAGTTCCACAGATGACGCAATCTCAATCGCACTCCACACTGCCCTTTCTTACATGGACAAAAGGATTGCCTATGCGAGAATGCTTTTCATTGACTACAGCTCAGCATTCAACACCATAGTGCCCACAAAGCTCATCACTAAGCTAAGGACCCTGGGACTAAACACCTCCCTCTGCAACTGGATCCTGGACTTCCTGACGGGCCGCCCCCAGGTGGTAAGGTTAGGTAACAACATCTGCCACGCTGATCCTTAGTCCCCTCCTGTACTCTCTGTTCACCCACGACTGTGTGGCCAAGCATGACTCCAACACCATTAAGTTTGCTGACGACACAACAGTGGTAGGCCTGATCACCGACAACGATGAGACAGCCTACAGGGAGGAGGTCAGAGACCTGGCAGTGTGGTGCCAGGACAACAACCTCTCCCTCAATGTGATCAAGACAAAGGAGCTGATTGTGGACTACAGGAAAAGGAGGACCAAACAGGCCCCATTAACATCGACAGGGCTGAAGTGAACGGGTAGAGAGTTTAAAGTTCCTTGGTGTCCACATCACCAACAAACTATCATGGTCCAAACACACCAAGACAGTTGTGAAAAGGGGAACGACAACACCTTTTCCCCCTCAGGAGACTGAAAAGATTTGGCATGGGCCCCCAGATCCTCAAAGTTCTACAGCTGCACCATCGAGAGCATCCTGACCAGTTACATCACCACCTGGTATGGCAACTGCTCGGCATCTGACCTTAAGACGCCACAGAGGGTAGTGTCTACGGCCCAGTATATCACTGGGGCCAAGCTTCCTGACATCCAGGACCTACAGTACCAGTCAAAAGTATGGACACACCTACTCATTCCAGGGTTTTTCCTTATTTTTACTATTTCCTACATTGTAGAATAGTAGATGTGTTGTGGCGAGGTAGGCGTGGTATACAGAAGATAGTCCTATTTGGTAAAAGACAAGAGTCCATATTATGGCAAGAACAGCTCAAATACGTAGAGAAACGACAGTCCATCATTACTTTAAGACATGAAGGTCATTCAATCCGGAAAATGTCAAGAACTCCTCAATGCCATTGGATGAAAAAAACAAACATGTATTTAACCTTTTATTTAACTTGAATCCCTGAACATATTCCAGTCTGTGCTAGCAGAACAGTCTTGTAGCGTAGCAGCCGCGTCATTTAATTATTTTAATTTAACCTTCATTTAACTCGGCAAGTCATCTGTCCACTTCCGTATTGCGCGAGTCCTTTTCCCGAAATGCAGAGTTAAGATACAGATAAAAACATACCTATATATAGAAATAGTGACATGAGGAATAAATACACAGTGAATAACAATAACGAGTAAAAGTAACATGGCTATATACGGGGAGTACCGAGTCGATGTGTAGGGGTACGAGGTAATTGAGGTAGCTATGTACATATAGGTAGGGGTAAAGTGACTAGGCAACAGGATAGATAATAGACAGTAGCAGCAGCGTATGTGGTGAGTGTTAATGGGTGTGTGGCGTCAGTATGCATGTATGCGCGTGCTGTGTGTGTGTTGGGATGTCAGTGTACGTGCGTTTTGTGTGTGGGTAGAGTCTAGTGTGTGTGCACGCATAGTCAATGCAAGATAGAGTGGAAAAAAGTATGTGTATGTCTTCCGGGGAGAATGGGATATACAACAACAAAAAATCGCAGTTGCTCATATAGTAAATGGACCAATAAAGTAATCCTTATCTTAAATAGATCTATTTTTTAGAGAATAACTAGTATGAATAAAAGTTTAATGAAAAAAAGAAATAACATAACAGCCTCCAATATATAGACACTAGTGTTCTAACATAGATGACCCTTTAACTAGCCGGCTACCACCCGGTTACTCAACCCTGCACCTTGTACATAGACATGGACTCACTGGTCACTAATAATGGAACGTTAGTCACTTGAATAATGTTGACATACTGTTTTACTCGTTTCATATCTATATACTGTGTTCTACTTTATTTTAGTCAATGCCACTCCGACATTGCTTGCCCTAATATCTATATATTTTTTAATTCCGTTCTTTTACTTTTAGATTTGTGTGAATTGTTGGATACTGCTGCACTGTTGGAGCTAGGAACACAAGCATTTCGCTGCACCCGCAATAACATATGCTAAATATGTGCATGTGACCAATAACATTTGATTTCAGTTAAGTTTGACAAACGCAGTAACTGTCATTAGCCTATCAATAGCAAAATGTATTTTTTCATGAATAATGACGTCTGATAAATAAATAACCATTATGTTTAGTCTATAATCTTTCAGTGACCCACTATTTCTTGTGCATGTTAAAAAAAAAAAATGTAAAAAATGCTTACATAATTTTAAAAAATCATCTTGATCAAGGTTTTGTTAGCTACTTTGGACAAATATAGACCCTTTGTATTATACGCCTCGACTCTAGAAATAAGGAACTTTATCCTAGTTATATGTATCCATGTCATAATCTCCAAGAAACGGACCTTTTCCATTCATCATTAATGTTCACTTACACAACCTCCTGTCCGTTACAAAACGAACCATATAACACACGAAAAAAACACCAACACACCAATGGGGTCTCTCCCTTGAAATCACGTGCCATTACCAAACGCAGCGCATTCACCTAGGTCACAGTAAAATTAGGTTGACGGTTTATGGGTGTTTATATATGTATTATGCGTTGATTAATTTGAAGCCCAATATCCATTTAGAATTTCTCTCCAATCGCGTGTATCCTAATTCGGGAGGTTATACAAACTTTCAGTGTAGCAGGTTACATAAAAAAGCAACCAGTGATTGGACGAAGTCAATTCTCGGTCTGTCTTTATCGACCAATTCATTCATTTTATTTTAATTGTTTTTTTTACACATAGATGGTATAGACGTCACTAATATGGATGTTCGTTTTGAAAACCACTTGGATTATTTTATCCACGACAATACTGCTGCTGCGGGGTTGTGTCCAGAAATGCTGTCAGTTGCACGGGAAGCCTTCCGTGCTGGGGACTTCAACCTCCTTGCTGAGATCTACAGCTCCCAGCTGGCGGACCTCCGACACCCGGACCGGAGCCTCTGCCTCCTGAAAGCGGACGCGCTCAGCCGGGCAGGGCGGATAGCGGACGCTCTGGAATCATACTGCACCGCCGCCAATTTGGACAGGTTACGACCAAACGAACTAGGGTCTCTCGTTGACTGTATTGTGCACACTTTGCGCGTAAAAGAATGCCTTAAAGAATCCGATGGTGTTTCAGAGGATGAGCGTTCGTTGGACCTGTTCTCATGTCGGCTTTGCAAGTGCTTGTTAATCGAGCCAACAACTTTGGAATGCGGCCATACATTCTGCAAACCATGCATTGAGGATGACGGTATCAAAGAATGTGAATTATGTCGTTACAAACTGAACGAAACAAGTAGAGAATTAAAACCAATCTGTTTTAAAGTGAATATAGTACTCAGTGGCCTGTTGGGTAAATGGTTTTGCGCAGAGAGTGAAGCAAGAAGATGCTGGCTTGAAGGGGATAGATTGTGGAACGAACGTGGCTTTATCAACGCTCTTGAAAAATACAACAACGCTCTTGAAAAAGGTACAGTAAAATAAAAACGTATTTAAAGGGGAAATCCGCAGTTGAGACAAAGCGTATTCAGCGAGACTTTTAGTAAAACGCTGAGGGATGGGGCTGGAGAAATGTAACCACTCCAATTCATAGAACTAAAATTGCAGTTAAACAAGCTAACATTTTGGGTTCTGATAGATAACTGTTGAACAAAGGTCATGAGCCATTTTAAGTTATATTCTAAGAATCAATGGGTACATAACATACATTTTAAGTCCAAAAAAACTGAAGATTGTCCCTTTAACATTGCATTATCATTCTATTCTTATGATCTTTCTGTGCACATTGAAATAAAAGCCTGTAAGCCACTTCTGTGAAGTGCATCGGTTTGTAGTAGGTTATGTCAACCCATAAGGTCATAGCCATGTTATTGACATCACTGATTGAAGGGGAACAGCCCCAGACTGCAGGGATAATCCTATCACTGCCACCAGTGTAGCGATTGGGTGAGGGGAAACAGTGGTTATGGGATAAGTGCATTACCACATGTGCCATGTTCATAACACAAACTATACCAGATAGAGGTTGGGATATATCAGCATCATCACACCATGATGACAAGTTCAGCTAAGGCATGAGTTGTGTAAGTAAAGTCATGCACTTTTGTCATAATAGCACAGCCAGAAGAATCATGATTTGGGCTGACCTGGTTTGTAGAGAAATGCCTGTGGAGTTTGAGAGAACTCTAGTCTAGGGATTAGTCTAGGGATCAGAGTAGGCAGAAGGTAGCTTCTACTTTATTATTTTATGCATAGGTAGCTATGGTAGGCTTTCCAAATAAGTCAGGCATTTCATAGACAAGTGCTTTGTGGTGTTAGACACAGGCAGACATTTTTGTCTTGACCCACACACAGCATTTAATGACAGAGCGTCTGGAAGTGACACTCCTCCTCTAATCTCTACCCATCAGTAATGTAGGCCTCAGCGCGCAAGGTAATAGGATAGAGGTATGCAATGATCTGAGGCCCGAAAGAGGGCAGGAATGGTGGAACTGCTTCAACTCATGACCTAGCCCAGAACTAGTTACATATGACCTGGATCTTATGAAATAATATTCTGCCCTACATACAGCTTGTCATCATTTGCGTAACTGTTTATAGGTTGAATATTTAGGTAACACATTACCCTCTCAGGGGGGGTTGTAAAAGGGTTATGAATACAGGTAAAGCTGTTAAGTAATGACATATCAATGACAAACTAATAATTAACTGTCTTCAAACCCATACAGCCTGGTTTTATACTGGTTTTAAGGTACTGAACACGAGCAATGGAGGATGCTGGAGATATGTGAATAACTTAAGCTGAATCTGACTCTTAACTAATGTTTGTATCATGTTCTCTCCTCACAGCCCCTTCTATGTGTGGGCTGCTGGGCCGACGGGCAGAGCTACACATGGAGATGAACAACTTCAGACAGGCCCTACAGGATGGAGACGCCATGTGTCGACTGACGCCCCTCTCTCCCAAGGTAAGGAAACACGCAACTGTTTCCTGACATTAACACATTTACCCAAATGTTTTTGTGTAAGTTACTTGGGTTTTGTGTTCTCAGGCTCACTACGTGAAGGCCCTGGCTCTGAACAAAGCCGGTTATAATGAAGAGGCCCTGCAAGAATACTTCTACTGTCTGGCTTTGAAGCCAGACTGGACGTCAGTCAAGCTGGAAACGCAGAAGTTAAGCTACTCCACTGTGTTTCTATACCATTAAAGTTATATTAAATTGAATGAGTTAGTTCACCAAACCAGTTACGCAACCACTTGTGTGCCCGATTGACTGCGATAACTGCCAGTCACTGTCTTATGTCTCTTTCCCCCTGTAGATGCTCAGTGAGATGTTCTCCGTGTTCAAGAAGGACGGTCTCCCCACGTCATCACTCCGCCACCACCGAACAGGCCCCGCCTCCCAGCTCAAACCGGCCTCCCTTCTCCTCGGCTCCCTCCATTCCACCCCCCGTAGATGGAGCCAAACCCCTATTGGCCGTAGAGAAAGTTTGTCTGACACTGGGGCAGAGACCAAGTCCTCATGTGAGGACTCCAAGACCCTGGCTTCTGTCGTGGCTGCCTTACCTCTCCCCCCTGGCCTAAAGAGGAAGTTCTCAGACGAGCCCCAAGGCTCTGCACCCCCCAACAAGCTCCCCAGAAAAGGTACCCAATCCAACCTCTCCCATTCCAATTGGCAATTATTTATTGTTGCCAAAAAGTAGATTTTTAAAGTAATACTCGTGAACAAAAATCTTGCAAAGTATCTTAGTGTTGCGTGAATGCAATCATTAAAAACGTATAGAAACCTCTGCAATGATGTAAATGTATTTGTTTGAGTCTTGTGTTCAGATGAGTCAAGCTCATCCCAGATGCCTGCTGCTTGTTGCAGTGAGAGGAGAGAGGTGCCTCCTCAGCTCCTGGATAGCACTGACATGGACTGCTCTGTTTGTATGAGGTAAGTCAAACACACACACACACCCTGTTTGTAGGTCCAGTTGTCACTACGCAGTTATTAAAACCTGCCCCCCCCCCCCCCCCCCCCATGCGTTTTCTCCAGGCTGTTCTACGAGCCAGTCACCACCCCCTGTGGACACACCTTCTGCATGAAGTGTCTTGAGCGCTGTCTGGACCACAACCCCAACTGCCCCCTGTGTAAAGAGAACATTACAGAGGTAAATAGTCACCACACAGACCTGGCTTCATTACTATTGGAAATGAATACCAATTACTGAAAGACAACATGAGGTAAAAATGAGTTATGACCCAAATTCCCCTTGTTATCTAATTGAACCTGTTGTAATTGCAGTACCTGGCCACTAGAGGGTACCATAAGACCCTGCTGATGGAGGAGGTGCTGCAGCGCTACCTGCCTGAGGAGCTGGCTGAGAGGAGCAAGGTGCACCAGGAAGAAATGGCAGAGCTGTCAAAGTGAGTCAGGCCTCATTACATTTCAGCCCCTTCTCAAAACAAAATGTCTGACAATGTTTTAGAATCCATCATTATGATACAATATTATTTGGGCAGAATATCATATTTAGTGGTTTAACCCACGTTTTATTCTCTCTGCAGCTTGACCCGGGAAGTGCCCATCTTCATCTGCACCATGGCATTTCCCACAATCCCCTGCCCCCTGCAAGTCTTCGAGCCGTGTTATAGGCTGATGATCCGACGCTCTATGGAGACGGGAACCAAGCAGTTTGGAATGTGCATCGCTGACGACATCAAAGGGTGAGTGGAGGTTTTACACCTGTGCCCACACAGCCATCAAAACACTTTGACACTAGTTTAACCAAAAGGGTAGCAAACCTGTGTTTGCGACTCAATTCAAGACCATGTTAGCCCACCGAACTAACGCCTACCCTAGACACTTTATCTGTGGGCTAACAGGTTTCTGGAATAGTTACTCATCCACACAGGTGTAGCTCTGTGAACTACCTCCACTACACTAGCCTATCCCTCACACTTTCACTCCAACAGATTCATGTGAGCAAATGGCTAATACAGATGTAGGATCTTAATTTGATCACTCTTTTGTTGCAGAGAATTTCCCTGCACAGCGGGAAATGCAAACTTGTAGTGTATTTTGAGTTTTAAAAAGGCTTCTGTAGTTTGTAAATTCGACTTGATTTGCCCTAACGAAAAACTTTATCAACCCCTACAAAAATGTCCATAAATTATAATCCACATAATAATTCCCATTTCCAGTTGCTGCAGAATTATTTTTCTGCTGTAGCAAACTGGCTCAAAATTAGATCCTACATTTGTATACCCTGTTTTTCCCTGGCCACAGCTTCGCAGACTACGGCTGCATGTTGGAGGTGACAGACGTGAAGTTCCAACCAGACGGGCGCTCGGTGGTCGACACGGTCGGAGTGTCCCGCTTCAGAGTGCTGAGCCACGGCCACCGTGACGGCTACAACACAGCCAAGATAGAGCACCTGGAGGACCAGAAGGTGGATGGAGAGGAGCTCGTGGAGCTGCAGAAGCTGCATGACTGTGTGTACGAGCAGGCCAGCACCTGGTTCACCTCCCTCAAAGACAACATGAAGAACCAGATTGTCTGCCACTTTGGACAGCTGCCCGAAAAAGACTGTGACATACAGGTAAGAAACAGTCAGCAGATACGTACAGTAGAACTAGGGTTCTGAGTTTTTCCTGGTTTCGTTGCCTGGTCAGGAAAAACTCTGACCATGTAGATCCACCCAGCTAAATCTAAATCCTCGTATCTGTTCATCTAAGAATTCACCTTCATAAAATCTGATTAAACTAATAAACAGTGGCATCTTGGCAGTACACACTGTTGGTTGTAATATGGAATAATTCTCTGTGTCCTGTCTTCTCCAACCCTACCACACACTGCCTCTGTGTTCTCAGGGGAGTGCCAGTGGTCCTGCATGGTGTTGGTGGCTGCTGGCTGTACTGCCCCTGGAGAAGAGAGCCCAGCTAAGCATCCTGGCCATGACCACCCTCCGAGAGCGCCTCAGCACCACCCGCCGGGTGCTCAGCCTCGTCACACGCAAACACCCGCCACCACGGCGACCATCTTCAGCAGCAGAATCATCATCCTCACTGTAGTGGCCCCCTGGAGGTGATCAGTTTAGAATCATCTGGGCCCAGTTAGATAACTTTTGACAATCTGGATTTCGCCTATTGGCTAGGATTAAATACATATGAATAGAACAGGAGTCCCTGTTGAAGTCAGTTATTTTTCTGTTCTATTAATTATATTTCTATGCATTTAATCCTATCCGATAGACAAAACCAGATATATCATTTTTGGAAAACTGGGCCCTGGAGAAGGGAGAAACTCAATTTTCCTCAGAAGCTCTAGCCTCAGATAGTTTCAACAGTGGGAATGATTTACCAGTGTTGTTCATGATCTCAGGAATGGGTTTCTAATTGAGTCTTACAAAAAGGGTCGATGGACTAGCCCTACCCAACCAAAACACATAAATGGGTGTCAGGTTCGCGCACATATCTTTGGGTAAATTCCTTTAAGTCCAGTTTTGTCATGTTTATGTGTGGTACATTAGGTTTATCTTGTTTTATTGTTGACCTGTGTACAAATGAGGCCTTAAATTATTTCTGCAATGTTTTTTTCTACTATTCGCCATGTGAATCCAATTTTCATGTACAGAAATGTAGCATTTTTCTATGGGACATAATTAATAGAATAATGCACACCATCCATTACTGAAACAATATGTTCTAGTGTATATTGGTAATCATGGCAGCAGGGAGCGCTTGATGCAAGCAAGAGAAAAATAGCAGCACAACACATTGTAGTAGCACCAAAGATCCACAGGGTGGCAGCTCTTTTGTGGTGGACAGATCCTCTCTGTCATAAAAACAATGGACAGTAGGACATCACCCCTGTCATTCAACAGCCTAGTTTTAGTTTAGTTAAATTAATCAAAGCTCGATTTAAATATAGTAAGCCTAACTCATGTCTTTATAAGTGGCTTCATAGCTAGTCAACCATCTTGATTAATTAACCAATAAACTTGCTCAATTCCCCAGATGCACATCGGAAGTAATGTTTTCAGCCTCTCCGTTGTTTTCCCAGCAACACTGCTGTATTCTCCTGGTCTAGCCAGACTGGTCACAGGAGCTGAAGTTGGTTTTAAAAACAGTGTCTTTGTCCCGGGTTGAAGTCCCTTAAGGTAATGTTCATCATTGGATGCTGTACAGCAGGGGTGTCAAACTCATTCCACAGAGGGCCAAGTGACATCAGATTTTTTTTTGTTTTTTTCCTTTCAATTAAGACCTACACAACCAGGTGAGGGGAGCTCCTTACTAATTAGTGACCTTAATTCATCAATCAAGTATAAGGGTGGAGCAAAAAGCTGCAGACACTCGGGAACTCTGTGGAATGAGTTTGACGTGCTGTACAGTAACAATGAGGCCAAGTGGTGTTTCTTTCCACTGTGCTGTTGTGAGGCATGCATAGACACTCACCTTCATAGTTATCTACATGAGTCTATTCCAAAATCACACAGTAGGTCTCTTTCCCCCCACAAACAGAGGTTGTCAAGAGGCCTGGGCAAAGGCACAAAATATGCCATTTTGCAAATTGTAAAGACAGGTGTACTCTGTGTGTGCACCACATTAAAATCTTCTGTGACTTAGCGTATCTCTCACACACAGTCAGATCTAGGAGATGCAGTCAGGTGAGTAATTTGGGTTACTATGAAGTCAGAACCGGAAACGACACATTTGTAGACAGTCACCTCCGTGCTCTGTCATCACTGTGTTGGAATGATCTGGATTCTCCCCCAATTGATTCATTAGCCAAACCCTCTTGATAAACACACGCCTTCATTTTCCCAGACCAGTGGAGGCTGCTGAGGGGAGGACAGCGCATAATAATGGCTGGAAGGGCACAAATGGAATGGCTTCAAACCATATGTTTGAGGTATTTGATACCGTTCCACTGATTCCGTTCCAGCCATTACCATGAGCCTGTCCTCCCCAGTTAAGGTGCCACCAACCTGTGTCCCAGACACATTTGCAGAAATTGCTCACTACATTTTTGGTAACAGGAATGTGAAAATTGCAATTCATTGCATTCAATTAATCTTAACTAATACCTTTTAAATGTATGATTTTGATACTTGTGTGTTAATTTGGGCCAAAATGTTTATTATTCAAACCATTCCATGTAGTTATACATTTACCATAGACTTCATCCTCCACAGTCAGTTGACTCGTCAATTTGAGTGTGTTGGCCACGCCTACTAATTGGCCAAACCTGATCTTAATTGGTTTGTGTCTTAAAAATAATGCTTTGCGGAGGTAGACATGCTGTATGCTCTGCAGGAAAGGTTTTTGTTGTGTTAATTAGCATGGTCTCTTGAACCATCTGTTTTATAGCCTAATAAATATTTATTGAATTCTGACCATTTTTATCTGTCCAGTTATTATTTTAACTCCTTGATGTGCATGGGGTAAGGCCAGCTCCTTCACAAGGAACATTGTTGCTTGCCATTTTGTATAGAATACACACAGATCACATGATCTATAGTAGGAAAGAACAGTGTGAGTTACCACGCTGATGTTATGAAGCACGGGGCAACTATAGAAAGGTGTCTGAATATGAGGCTAACATCAGGGGGGCTTTGGCCAGATGCCCACCGACTGAGACAGGATCAGCTGCATACAGTAATGACGAAAAAGGGAAGTGAGAAAAGGAAGCAGGTAGGGGAAATATCACCCTGAAGTACTGCTTTAGCATGAGGGGTCGAGACTCACCCAATAAAGTACACAGCAGTGTGTCCGCTGAAAATGTCCTAATAACTAAATATAGACTATTTATTATGGGGGACAGCACATGGCGCTCAAACGACAAAGTATGAACGCCTCTCATTGAAGGTAACCTAATGCGGTAGTACATAGCAAATAATGACGTTTCAGTGCACACTCCGCTCAGGCTCGTTCGATTGTTCCCTTGCCACACCCATGATTACGAATATTGACACCGATGGCTCACGTGCGCATGTCCATGATTCTGTGCGATAGAGGCCTGCCTCGCCTTTTCTCTCGCACCTATTCTTTACAGACATCCTTCGTTTCACATGAAAAAAGTTGTTATGGTTATTTTTGAGGGGCCGTTGACTAGATAAGACAGATAAGAAGAGAAATAGCTTTGTATCTCTATTTCTTGACTGAATAATCAACCACTCCCCGGTTATTGCATCAAGGCCCTGCCCCTCTGATTCCCGACCGGCTTCCTGTGTTTGTGCGGTTCTCACAAGCCAGGGAGTGAGGAGGAGCAGAACTGGGACTTGAGCGAGCGAAGGGCCGAGCTGCCACCTCAACATGGAGTAGCCTAGTGTCCTCGACAACAGTAGCGGATCACAAAGAGGAATACTCGAGGGGTTATTTTTTTTTACAAGGAGGCACCGCAAATGATACCACGTCAAAGATTCCACAACGCGAAGGAAGGATCGGTTTATATTTAAAAGATGGCGAACGACTCTCCGGCTAAAAGTCTGGTCGAAATAGACCTGGCTTCATTGCGGGTGAGTGGTGGACAAGGGCAGTGTCTTTTACTTAAAGATTAGGCTACCCCCAGATGTAATCTATTCCACAACAGTGAGTTAACGTTATATAAAAACAAAGCAAACAGTTTTACCCAATAAAATATGGATACATTTTCGGGGTTACCATTTCTGGGAGGCTTATTTATTTATTATTCGGATCGAGAGAAAGCTGTCGTGCTGCCTGGCTTTCCTTTGTTCGAAATGCTTTTGGCATGTTGTGGAGATCAGGGCGCAACAGCTGCGTTAATCTAGGTCACATCTTTGCAACAATTATTCAAAAGCATTTAAAAAAATGTTATTATGGTTGGGTAATTTTTTTATTTTTTGACTCGTTTCAGGATCCAGCAGGGATTTTTGAATTGGTGGAAGTGGTCGGAAATGGCACCTATGGACAAGTATACAAGGTTTGTTCCAATATATATATTATTTAATTCATCTGTGGCCTAATCTTCTATACTGATTTCTGACACTAGGTAACTAACGTTACATTGATGCAGTTTTGGCATTGATCATCGAAATGATCCAGATTTCATGCCTGTGTTCATGCTTAGATTCATGTCAAGATGTCTCATCAGGACGTTTCTGTCATTGCACCCCTATAATCCCTGGTTGGATTGGTAAAGATGCAGATGTCCCTCTGTGTATTATTGCTTGTAAAAACATCTTTGGTGAAATATGGAAGGTAGCTCACACCACTCCATTAGCCCACGCTCCTCTGTTTCTCATCTTCTACCCAGGCTAGGCCTGTACGCTCAGTTGTTTCTAAATTGGGGGGGGGGGGTGTATCTTATTTTCCATGAATATTATAGATGGGTTTAGAAGTAAATGGCAACTGGGTTTGCAGACCAGTGTTGCTATGAGTGTTTTTAAAGTGCAGCACATGTCCTACATCACATCCTGCTGTGGAGAGAGGGGGAAAGGGAATAGACTCCTGCTGCCTGCTGATCCAGACTAGGACTGGCTTCATAGACAATTTGGTTAAGTAAAATATCATGTGTTACACAGCAGGCTTTTTTCCCATCTCTCAACCATCTGTTTCTTGGTGTCATGTTTCTCTGTGAAAATGATCATGGTGACTGTTTAAAGTAATTGTTGAAATGGACCTTTTTGGAGAATTTAGTGGGTTCCTTCTCTCGGATTTTGAGGATGAGTCTGACCCACTATTGGTGACCTGCCTCTCTTCCCTGTACCCTCCTGTTCAGTGGAAGGCCTGGCCTGTGTTTAACCCCTTCTTTCAAACAGTCAGGCTTGCAACACTGTGCAGAGCAGCTTGAAAACAACTGGAAAGTCTGTTAAGCAGGGTGGTTCACAGGGGCTGCGGTGTCCCTCCTGCCTGTGTCTTTTCTCTTAGCTCTCAGGAACAGGGTAGTCTGGACTCCTGACTGAGGAGAATCAACAGTGGTAGTCTGGATGTTCAAAGGTAAAAGCAGAACCATTCAGCTGATCCAACCCCGTGGAACAGAGGGCTTTAAAGACCAATGCTGTTTTCTTTTGGTCATGTGACCCCGTTGGTAATGGAAAACTTGCTAGCAAACGTCTTCCTTCCATGAACAGATGGCTTCATGGACCTATGTGGAGAGAATTATTTACTTTTAGGCTTTTGTCACTCACTTTCATTCTCTTTACAAATTTCACCAAATGATAGACTACAGAGTTTATTGGAATTGGTGCATTAAAACGTTTACATCAAAGGCTCATATTATGAGCTATTATATGCTATCTTTCGCCATTTATAGTCAGGCAGAGCATCAGCCATTACCACACTGCATGGAATAGAATGGACGTCCTGCAAGAGGGCCCCGGGCTGGCTGTGTATGTGCCTGTTTAGTAACGCAAAATGGAGGACATCCTTGGTCTAATGATTCCAAGCAAAGCCAACTCGTCTGTGCTGATTTGAAAGATGGAGAACCAGGGGGATGTAGTTTTCTGATTCATACGTCCTCATATGCTATTCTGCAGACCGTTAGGTCTACATGCTCTGGTTTGCTGTACATTTTCACAACGGACAGTCCCAAAGCCATTGGATGTCAGAGGTTTACTGTATGCCAACCTCTAACCTACATAATTGTCATGCCAAATAAAGGCAGTTTGTTTCAATCAATTATTCCCCTTCCTCTAGTGAGACTGTACTGTGAACTGCACGTTATAAACTAGGCTAATATGTAGCCCAGTTATGTACACTACATGATCAAAAGTATGTGGACACCTGCTCGTTGAACATCTCATTGCAAAATCATGGGCATTAATATGGAGTTGGTCCCCCTTTTGCTGCTATAACAGCCTCCACTCTTCTGGGAAGGCTTTCCACTAGATGTTGGAACATTGCTGCGGGGACTTGCAATCATTCACCAACAAGAACATTAGTGATGTCGGGCACTGATGTTGGGTGATTAGGCCTGGCTTGCAGTCGGCGTTCCAATTCATCCCAAAGGTGTTCGGTGGGGTTGAGGTCAGGGCTCTGGCAAGGCCAGTCAATTTCTTCCACACCGATCAACAAACCATTTCTGTATGGACCTCGCTTTGTGCATGGAGACATTGTCATGCTGAAACAGGAAAGGGCCTCCCCCAAACTGGTGCCACAAAGTTGGAAGCACATCATTGTCTAGAATGGCATTGTATGCTGTAGTGTTAAGATTTCCCTTCACTGGGCCTAACCGAACCATGGAAAAACACCCCCAGACGGTTTTTCCTCTTCCACCAAACTTTACAGTTGGCACTGCACTGGGGCAGGTAGCATTCTCCTGGCATCCGCCAAACCCAGATTTGTCCGGACTGCCAGATGGTGAAGCGTGATTCATCACTCCAGAGATTGTTTGCACTGCTCCGGAGTCCAATGGAGGCAAGCTTTACACCACTCCAGCCTACACCATTGCGTATGGTTATCTTAGGCTTGTGTGTGGCTGCTTGGCCATGGAAACCCATTTCATGATGCTCCTGACGAACAGTTCTTGTGCTGACGTTGCTTCCGGGGGCAGTTTGGAACACAGTAGTGAGTGTTGCAACTGAGGGCCGACAGTTTTTACGCACTTCAGCACTAGGCGGTCCCGTTCTGAGATTGTGTGGCCTACCACTTTGCGTCTAAGCCGTTGTTGCGTTTTGACATATCCACTTCACAATAACAGCATTTACAGTTGACCGGGGCAGCTCTAGCAGGGCAGATATTTGACGAACTGACTTGTTGGAAAGGTGGCATCCTATGACGGTGCCACGTTGAAAGTCACTGATCTCTGTAGTAAGGTCATTCTACTGCCAATGTTTGTCTATGGAGATCACATGGCCGTGTGCTTGATTTTATACACCTGTCAGCAACTGTGGTGGCTGAAATGGCCAATCCACTAATTTGAAGGGGTGTCCACATACTTTTGTGTGTATGTACTTTTTTCCCCCTACCTCATCAGCTGCCTGACTCCAATGATGGGTCAGTGCAGTAACACGGTTAGGTTAACCTATCAGTTAGATGTGTGGTCTGAATAAGGGGAGCTAGCTGGAACTAGTGGAGGAAGAGCAGCTGTCCTAGGCCCCAGACAGAGCCTGCATGGCCAGGCAGCTTCATTACAAAGCTGGTTTTGTCTCCGTGTGTCTGGCTTTCTTTGGGAACCACCACCAGACCCACAGAAAGGATGTGTTTATTAGTCGGGTCTCAAATGCTGAATAATCAACTAGCTCTGTTCCGGAAATATAACTTTCTATCTCTTTCTGTGAGGCTTTTCTTCTTCTTTGCAAAGCAGTTTTTCACCCATTCAAACCTCTCACAATAAGACAATCAAGCACAGTCTATTTCTTCTATTCAGAAGGCCCAGGACAATTTCTTGCATTGAATTCCAGTTTTGAAATGCATACTTTTTTTTGAGTCTAACTCATATGTCCCCCTTCCTTCTCTTTGTTATTTTCGTTTTCAAACGTTTTGTTTTGTAGGTATGTTTTCGTGACACTGTCTCGGATCCAGTCGCCACAGTCTGTTTGATGCAGCTAGCCCAGATGACATACAGTACCTCCACTGAATGGGTGACCTTTTCATTTGGAGCTTTTGACAGAAGCGGGTTGCAGGCACTCTAAGAACTGAAATGCCATATCACAGCCCCTGTGCTGCACGATGTGGCTCTTCTGGATTCAAATGCCTGCAGTCAGTTACAGCAGCAGGGGCAAGGTGGCAGAGATTGTTGTCTGGGGCTAGTGCCAGGTTTAGACCTTACTGTTAAGCTCAGTGGTAGCTCGGGTTTAGATTGACTTGGCCAACCAGTTGAATGACCTCAGATAAGACTTGAAACTGTCAATGTGTGGGTGTGACAGTCAAGGGAAGATGACAATTTTATATGCTCACTAGGGATGCAAATTTCGGTAATACTTGCTGCTGACTAACACACCCTCATTAACCAGTCAACAAATGTAAAAAAAAAATCAAAACCGTAAAAAGACGTGGCCAACGCAGCCTAGATCCCCGGTATAGCCCTCGTCTCCCCTAACCTGCTACTCACAATGTTTCAGAGATGTCAAGTTATGATGTCAAACAACCAATAATGCGTGACTCTGGTTCTTTTTCTGCGTTTGGTCCGGACTGCGTTCTCACCTGCAGCGAACCACACCACCGTACTAATTGAAACAGACTGAAACCACCCTTTTAGAGCGAACCACCGTGCGTTGTTTAGTACCAATAGAGTTCACACAGGTCCAAACGAACCAAACTGAGTAAACAAACCAGTTTGGAAAAACCGCACCAAACCAATTTGGTGTGAAACCCCCCTTAGTTTCTAACAGACTATATAGGCTTTTTTATATCTCTCACATATGGAACCGCTCGCATTAGGTGAGCTGTTTAGAACTGTTTTTCCTGGCAATTACATTTTGGCAAAAGATGGAAAATTACGATTTATAGCTGCTTCATTACAGGAATTGCATGTTCAATAATAGGCTATAGCCTTTTGACTGCGAGACGATGGGCTTGCTATTGTTGCATGTTTCCATGCAACAATAGCATTGTATTTCATATACCTTTGACTATTGGATGTTCTTATAGGCACTTTCGTATTGCCATTCTAAACTCGGGAGTTGATAGGCTTGAAGTCATAAACAGCGCTGTGCTTCAAGCATTGCGAAGAATGAAAAATGTCTGTTCCTTGTATGCATACATAGTAGGCTAGGCTGCTGCATATAGACTATTCAGGTAGCAGAGTGACCATTACGCTGTTTTCTCCCGCATGTTGTTGGAATACCAAAACGAAAGTAATATGAAGATTTGGACACACAAGTGATGCATCACGATACTCATAAATTGATTTAACCTGAGTATATTTGTCCAATAAATGTATGACTTGCATGGAGAAGTGTTATAAAAAAAAAAAATATACATTTCTGTTCATTTGGCAACGTGAAACCGGACCAAATGGAACAAATACTGATTCAAACTATCGCTAAAAACTGTGTGAAATATATCCCTTAGAAATATGGGGAATCTAATAGCAACCACTAGGATGGGATGCTAATATAACTACAATTGTGCCTTTGGCGTCTGGACAAAAAAAGTTCACATGAAGACCAATAGAACAGTAGCCTCCATTTTTGTTTGAAATTTCGCTAGGCTACATTGAAGCAAGGGAAATCATGCCTCATTATTATTATTATTTGAAGTAAAATGTAGGTTTCAAGTAGAGTTCGACCGATTAATCGGACGGTTTTTAAAATATATATTTGTAATAATGACAATTACAACAGTACTGAATGAACAATGAACCCTTTTATTTTAACTTAATATATTACATAAAATCTATGTAGTCTTAAATAAATAATGAAACATGTTCAATTTGGTTTAAATAATGCAAAAACAAAGTGTTGGAGAAGAAAGTAAAAGTGCAATATGTGCCATGTTAAAAAAAAAAGGGAAAAAAAGCTACCGTTTATGTTCCTTTCTCAGAACATGAGAACATATGAAAGCTGGTGGTTCAATATTCCCTCTTCTTCAATATTCCCAGTTAAGAAGTTTTAGGTTGTAGTTATTGGAATTATGACGCGTCGACTATTTATCTCTCTATCATTTGTATTTCATATACCTTTGACTATTGAATGTTCTTATAGGCACTTATATTGCCAGCCTAATCTCGGGAGTTGATAGGCTTGAAGTCATAAATAGCGCTGTGCTTCAAGCATTGCGAAGAGCTGCTGGCAAACGCAGGAAAGTGCTGTTTGAATGAATGCTTACGAGCCTGCTACTGCCTGCCACCGCTCAGTCAGACTGCTCTATCAAATCAAAGACTTAATTATAACATAATAACACACAGAAATACGAGCCTTAGGTGATTTAATATGGTCAAATCCGGAAACTATCATTTTGAAAACAAAACGTTTATTCTTTCAGTGAAAACCATTCCGTATTTTGTCGAATGGGTGGCAACCCTAAGTCTCTAAATATCGATGTTACATTGCACAACCTTCAATGTCATGTCATAATTATGTAAAATTCAGGAAAATTAATTACGGTCTTTGTTAGGAAGAAACACAGTTTACTACGAGCCAGGCGGCTCAAACTGCTGCATATACCCTGACTCTGCTTGCACTGAACGCAAGAGAAGTGACACAATTTTCCAAGTTAATATTACCTGCTAACATGCATTTATTTTAACTAAATCTGCAGGCGTAAAAAAATATACTTGTGTGTATTGATTTTAAGACAGGCATTGATGTTTATGGTTAGGTACATTTTGTGCAACGAATGTGCTTCTTTTTCGCGAATGCGCTTGTTAAATCATCACCCGTTTGGCGAAGTAGGCTGTGATTCGATGATAAATTAACAGGCACCGCATTGAATATATGCAACGCTGGACAAGCTAGTTAAACTAGTAATATCATCAACCATGTGTAGTTAACTAGTGGCTTATGTTAAACCTGTCTGGCTCCGGGGTTCCGCTAGCGGAACTCCTCCCACATTGCACTGAAAAGGCAGAGCTCGAAATTCAAAAAATATTTTTTTGAAATATTTAACTTTCACACATTAACAAGTCCAATACAGCAAATGAAAGATACACATCTTGTGAATCCAGCCAACATGTCCGATTTTTAAAATGTTTTACAGCGAAAACACCACGTATATTTATGTTAGCTCACCACCAAATACAAAAAAGGACAGACATTTTTCACAGCACAGGTAGCATGCACAAAACCAACATAACTAACCAAGATCCAACCAAGAAACAACTTCATCAGATGACAGTCTTATAACATGTTACACAATAAATCTATGTTTTGTTTGACAAATGTGCATATTTGAGCTATAAATCAGTTTTACATTGCAGCTACCATCACAGCTACCGTCAACAATAGGACCGAAGCAGCCAGAGTAATTATAGAGACCAACGTGGAATACCTAAATACTCATCATAAAACATTTCTGAAAAATGCATGGTGTACAGCAAATGAAAGACAAGCATCTTGTGAATCCAGCCAATATTTCCGATTTCTTAAGTGTTTTACAGCGAAAACACAATATAGCATTATATTAGCTTACCACAATAGCCAGAAACACAAGCCATTTACCAGCAGCAACAGTTAGCGATCGTAACAAACCAGCAAAAGATATATAATTTTTGACTAACCTTGATAAGCTTCATCAGATGACAGTCCTATAACATCAGGTTATACATACACTTATGTTTTGTTCGAAAATGTGCATATTTAGAGCTGAAATCAGTGGTTATACATTGTGCTAACGTAGCATCTTTTTACCAGAATGTGCGGATATTTTTCTAAAACTCACCTATTCTGACCAAATAACTATTCATAAACATGACTAAAATATACATGTTGTATAGGAAATGATAGATACACTAGTTCTTAATGCAATCGCCGTGTTAGAATTCTAAAAATAACTTCATTACGACATCCAGCTTACGTTATAGAGAGAGCGTGCCCAAAATCTGGGCGCTACCTAATAGTACACATGTTCGACAGATATATGAAATAGCATCATAAAATGGGTCCTACTTTTGATGATCTTCCATCAGAATGTTGTACAAGGGGTCCTTTGTCGGGAACAATCGTTGTCTGGTTTTAGAATGGCCTTTTTCCCTCGCGAATTAGCAAGCAAAACTAGCCAAGTGGCGCTAAGCTGTCCATCTTCACCAAACGCAAAGAACGCAACACGTCTAACGCCCCGAAAAAATTTCAATAATCTATAAAAACTATATTGAAAAAACATACTTTACGATGATATCTTCACATTTATCAAATAAAATCAAAGCCGGAGATATAAGACGTCTATAACGATTGCTTTTCAGAAGCCATTACTGGTGACCTTTTATGCGCTTCCTGAACAAACGAGTTCTGGGGTCATGTCATTCCAAGCTGTCTCTTTTGACCATAGAAAGAGATTGAGACCCCATTTCACCTCTCACAGCCTATTGACATCTAGTGGAAGGCGTATGAAGTGCATGTATAGTCACAAATATCAAGCAAAATTATAGGGAGGCCCTGGAACAGAGCCTCGATTTGAGATTTTTCACTTTCTGACAGGAAGTATGCTGCAAAATAAGTTCTGTTTTACTCACAGATATAATTCAAACGGTTTTAGAAACTTGAGAGTGTTTTCTATCCAATAGTAATAATAATATGCATATTGTACGAGCAAGAATAGAGTACGAGGCCGTTTAAATTGGGCACGATTTTTCCCCAAAGTGAAAATAGCGCCCTCTGTCCTCAACAGGTTAAGATTGATTGTTTTTTATAAGATAAGTTTAATGCTAGCTAGCAACTTACCGTGGCTCCTTTTGACGCTGCACTTGTGTAACAGGTGGTCAGCCTGCCACGCAGTCTCCTCGTGGATTGCAATGTAATCGGCGTCCAAAAAGGCCGATTACCGATTGTTATGAAAACTTGAAATCGACCCTAATTAATCGGTCATCCTCTCGTTTCAAACAATTATACTGCCTTAAGCTCACGTTGCATGGTGGTTGGTGACTCATTGATAGCCTGCCTACCGTTGACTATAGCCTATGCACTCGAATGGCAAACGAGCTTGAATTACGAGTTGAGATTGAGAAATAAAAATAGCAGCTCATTTTGAACAGTGGCCTTCTCAACAACAAAAAATGGCGCGCGATTGCATTTAGAATAATTTGTTGCGCAATGACTGGGCTTCTAAAACCACACGTTACAGTTCAGTACCAGCTTTTTGAGGTTCTCTCACACTGTCTGACAGGTGATGGGCTATTCCGCTCCTCAAACTAGGCTTTGTATGCTGTGCGCATGTGATAAATAAGATGGATGATGTATAACGAAAATACACACACACTAATTTAATTCCACAAAATTATGCAAATGAAACAATAGACGGATAAGCAAGACCAGTAAAATGTAGTTTCAACAGCACTTAACCATTAACAGCCCTAATCCTCACCTTGCACTGGAATGAAAGCTATTAGATACTGGTACTCACTAACATTTTTACAAGAGGCCCCTTCTCAAAATGGGCAATGTTGTGCTGCTATAATGTTACACTCAACTTTTCAAAATGGCTGATCCTTTAGTTGTGGATGCAATGGCTTAGGCTATTTCCCCCAATCACATTGTTGTATACCAAATCTTACTGCCAGCGCCCCCCTCCCTTCTGGCTCTCAATATTTCTTAATGAATTGCTTATGATAAACCCTGGTACTAGTCCCAGTAAAAGCATTGAAATAAGAGGGAGGCTAAGGTCATGCTTGGTGGTAATGGCTTGCTGCAGCACTACAATCTCCCTGAACGTCGTTGACGTAGTGTTTGTGGGAACTCAGTCCTCTTCTCAATACCCACAAAGTGGCAGTGGTTCTTCCTCCCCTCTTCAGCATCCGGTGTCTTCATGGTGCTCCCCTAGCCACTGAACAATTGGCAATTGCCTCATTAAGGAGACGGTCGTCAGTATCCATGCTGGTCTCAGATGTGCACAGCTTTGTATGGTTGATCCAGACTGTATCTAGTGGTCCTACGTCTCAATACAGTTAGTTGTTGGATTTGCAGTGTTTTCATATTACCACCGTACATTTTATTAATCATTTCGACTACTACTATACAGGCATTGACCTCCCAGTCCCACTGTGATGGTAGGCTGAAAGCCTCTTCCTGCACTGACTGACTCCACAATGGGATTCTCAGATCAGTTTGATCTCTTTGGCTCCAGACCAGCTGGCACTGAGAGATGGGATGGAGAGCCCTCCGGTGCGTCTGAGAAGAGAATGATAGCGATAAAAACAAAACCTGAAGAATTCAGTAAGTTCTGCCTTTGCGTGGTATGTGGGGGAGGATTCCCTCTACTGGGCTGTACAGAATGGCCATATATAGACCTAGTTAGCCAGCCACTGTCTGTCAGGCCTGCAGGGCTGTTGGTGCCCTGGCACTCTGATCCCTGGGACGTGCCAACCTCTCTTAAACATCATGCCTCTTTCTCTTCCCTCACCACCCACTGGCTTCTACTCTGCAGTCCATGTCAGGCCACTCTACAGGGATGCTGGGAGAATATACCCACAGTCCCATGGTGCTGGCAGCTCCTGTGACCTTAATCTTTTGCACTACATTGCTTTCTTTCCCGCTCTCTCTCTTCTCTTGCCCCCTTCTCTCATTTTACCTGTGGGTAAACCATTTTACTTCTCCTGCTTGCTCATAACTTCAAATCATCCCCCTACCAGTCTCTCCCCCACTCTTTCGCTCCCTCGCCCATGTCTGCTTGCCAGGGGAAGGACTTAGCAGGTTTGTGTGGACCCAGGGTGAGAGGTCTGCTGCAGCTCTAAATAGCTTGGCCCAGTTCTGTGATTGTAAGGTGCACACTGAAGGGTCACTGGTTCCAACACTCTGTTTGACACGGTGCCATGTCTCCGTGATGTAAACCCCCCCCACCCCACCCGCAGGTACAGAGGAAAGGTCATAGGTCATGGGCAGCATCAAATCCTCTTGTGCCAGTAATGCTGAATTGGACCCATACTGGACTAGCTTCCATATTGTATATGGGCCTTCATACTGGCTTTGCTTAAACATTTCGTCTGTCCTAAAATGGCATCAGAAACTTGTTGGGATTTCAATTTCCTCACTTTAAGCTGTCTTTAATATTAAGGTTGAAGATCATTTTACACTGCTTCATTTTCCACAAATGAAAGGCAGACTATGTGAGAGTGCTTCCCAGGACTTAAACACATGACATCATGACTTCACCATAGAGCAAGGTTTCACAAACTCGGTCCTGGGGCCCTCCCTGTTGCACGTTTTGGTTTTTGCCCCAGCACTACACAGCTGATTCAAATAATCAAAGCTTGATGATGAGTTTTTTGTTTGAATCAGCTGTGTAGTGCTAGGACAAAAACCAAAACGTGCACCCGGGTGGGGGGAGGGGGGCATGACCGAGTTTGGGAAACCCTGCCATTTAAAGGATGTAGATGTGCTAAACAAAGGAGAACTGCCGACAGTGACAGATGATGCAACACTGACGCAAGCACACCGGTCTGCCTCCTAATCGTCTAGACATCCCCAGTCTCTGCCCCTCCCTGTCTTTTCCTCTTCCTCTTCCCCATCTCTCCTCTCTGTACCACTTGGCCATCTTTACCCAGGCTGCCGTGTGGGTAGTGGAGGGAGTAGGCCAGGCAGGGCGTGGTGGTACTGTCTGTCCGTATGGAGGTGGGTATCCCCCAAGTAGTGCTGAGCGATTTAGTGCTTTTTGAGAGTTTTTGGCTCGATTATTTAAAAATAATCACTGTTTTCGGTATAATATTTTTGGGGTGGACATGAAATGCACTTTGCATTATGTGGGTTGAATGATGTAACACAGAATAAAACAATTAGTACAATTTCATGACATTTGTTTTATTTGACTATTTCATTCCAAGTCATCTAAGCTCTATAGAGCTGCAGCCTATGCTGTCTGACAAAATCACTATTTTAGTAGTTCATCAAAGTAAATAAGGCATACTTTTATGACTGCTTAATACTAACTAACAATGTCTTAGATAATTTTTTTAAATTATACAATTCCCCCCCCCCCCCAAGATGGCGCAGCAGTTAGATGTTTTTGTCCTGTGTAAATATTGTCTTTTTCGTTTTTTGTATACATTTCAATATTTATTTTTTCAATTTTCGGATTAAATATACCTTCCTGCAACCCGCCTCACCCAATGTGGTACGGATCTGCTATTTATTTTATTTTATAACTGGAACCTCCATCAGGAGCTAGCCAGCTAATTAGCTACTAGCTATTTAGTCATTGTTATCCACTGCTAGCGGTCTTTACCTTTAGCACAGACACCAGTCGCGATAGCCCGGATAATACATGCCAGTCTGCACGCCGCGATATCAGCCCTGAGCATATCGGACTGCTTAATTTTTCCCCACTACGTCACCGGATTCCTGCCGCAAGTACTGGACCATTACACCGGATCTTCGCAGCTAGCTAGCTGCTACCGAGTGGCTATTGTGGCTAACGCCCTTGGCCAGAAGCATGCACCAGTTAGCCTCGAGCTAGGCCCATCTCCTGGCTAGCAAACGAAGTACACCAACTACAATACCTCTTGCCAATTTGGCCTGGACACTTTGTCGACACGGAGCCCCGCCGATCCATCACGACTGGTCTGCTGACGTAATTCAGCCATTGTGTTCTCAACCGGCCTCTGCCTCGTGGATGTTGTGAATATCCATCTGCTAGCCCCGGCCCGCTAGCCACCTGAACACTGTGTCTCCCGCTCGCCTAGCGTAGTAATCGACTACTGAACGGCTCCCTGTTTCATCTATTGCTGCTCATTGGACCCTATGATCACTCGGCTACACAGCTGATGCCTGCTGGATTGTTCATTAACACGGTACTTCATTTTGTTTTTGTCTGCCCCAACCTCGAACTCAGGCCCTGTGTGTAGCTAACTGACCCTCTCTGCCCATTCATCGCCATTTACCCGTTGTTGTTGTCTTAGCTCTCCCAATCAACACCTGTGATTGCTTTATGCCTCTCTCTGTCAATATGCCTTGTAAAACGTTGTTTAGGGCAGCTCTTATTGTTTAATTTTACTGCGGAGTGTCTAGTCCTGCTCAACATGCCTCAAATAGCCCCCTTGTCCCACCCCCCACACATGCGGAGACCGCACCTAGCTTAACTGGCGCCTCCAGAGATGCAACCTCTCTCATTGTCACTCAATGCCTAGGTTTACGCACACTGTACTCACACCCTACCATACCCCGTCTGTACACTATGCCCTGAATCTATCCTACCACGCCCAGAAATCTGCTCCTTTTATTCTGTGTTCCCAAAGCACTAGACGACCAGTTCTTATAGCCTTTAGTCGTACCCTCATCCTACTCCTCTTCTGTTCTTCTGGTGATGTAGAGGTTAACCCAGGCCCCGTGTGTCCCCAGGCACTCTTATTTGCTGACTTCTGCAACCGTAAAAGCCTTGGGTTCATGCATGTTAACATCAGAAGCCTCCTCCCTAAGTTTGCTTTATTCACTGATTTCGCACTATCCGCCAACCCTGATGTCCTAACCGTGTCTGAATCCTGGTTTGGGAAAGCCATCAAAAATTCTGAAATTTCCATCCCCAATTGCAACATTTTCCGTCAAGACAGAACTGCTAGAGGGGGCAGAATTGTAATCTACTGTAGAGAGAGCCTGCCGAGTTCTATCATACTGTCCAGGTCTATGCCCAAACAGTTAGAGCTTCTACTTTTAAAGATCCATCTCTTCAGAAATAAGTCCCTCACTGCCGCTTGTTATAGACCCCCCTCAGCTGAATTGATTGCCCCCCATCTATCGTCAGAATTCGTACTGCAAGGTGACATAAACTGGGACATGCTTAACACCCCGGTCATCCTACAATCTAAGATAGATGCCCTCAATCTCACACAAATTATCAAAGAACCTACCAGGTACAACACCATATCTGTAAACATGGGCACCCTCATAGATATCATCCTGACCAACTTGCTCTCTAAATACACCTCTGCTGTTTTCAACCAGGATCTCAGCGATCACTGCCTCATTGCCTGTGTCCGTTATGGGTCTGCGGTCAAACCACCACCCCTCATGACTGTCAAACGCTCCCTAAAACACTTTTGCAAGCAGGCCTTTGACCAGCACAAAAACACCCTGGGGTGTACTGCACTAGCATCGCATAATCCCCACGATATGCAACTTTTCAGGGAAGTCAGGAACCGATACACACAGTCAGTTAGGAAAGCTAAGGCTAGCTTTTTAAAACAGAAATTTGCACCCTGCAGCACTAATTCCAAAAAGTTTTGGGACACTGTAAAGTCCATGGAGAATAAGAGCACCTCCTCCCAGCTGTCCACTGCACTGAGGCTAGGAAACCACAGATAAATTCAAGATAATTGAGAATTTCAATAAGCATTTCTCTATGGCTGGCCATGCTTTCCACCTGGCTACCCCAACCCCGGCCAACAGCTCTGCACCCCTCGCAGCAACTGGCCCAAGCCCCCCCCCCACAGCTCCTTCACCCAAATCCAGATAGCTGATCTTCTGAAAGAGCTGCAAAATCTGGATCCCTACAAATCAGCCCGGCTAGACAATCTGGACCCTCTCTTCCTAAAATTATCCACTGCCATTGTTGCAACCCCTATTACTAGTCTGTTAAACCTCTTTCGTATCGTCTGAGATCTTAAAGATTGGAAAGCGGCCGAGGGGGAGACACTCTAGACCCAAACTGTTACAGACCTATATCCATCCTACCCTGCCTTTCTAAAGTCTTAAAATTGTTTAACTTGGGTCAAATGTTTCGGGTAGCCTTCCACAAGCTTCCCACAATGATTTGGGTGAATTTTGGCCCATTCCTCCTGACAGAGCTGGTGTAACTGAGTCAGGTTTGTAGGCCTCCTTGCTCACACACTTTTTCAGTTCTGCCCACAAATTCTCTATAGGATGGAGGTCAGAGCTTTGTGATGGCCACTCCAATACGTTGACTTTGTTGTCCTTAAGCCATTTTGACACAACTTTGGAAGAATGCTTGGGGTCATTGTCCATTTGGAAGACCTATTTGTGACCAAGCTTTAACTTCCTGACTGATTTCTTGAGATGTTGCGTCAATATATCCACATATTTTCCTCTCCTCATGATGCCATCTATTTTGGGAAGTTCACCAGTCCCTCCTGCAGCAAAGCACCCCCACAACATCATGCTGCCACCCCCGTGCTTCACCGGTGGGATGGTGTTCTTCGACTTGCAAGCCTCCCCCTTTTTCCTCCAAACATAACGATTGTCATTATGGCCAAACAGTTCTATTTTTGTTTCATCAGACCAGAGGACATTTCTACAAAAAGTACAATCTTTGTCCCCATGTGCACTTGCAGACCGTGGTCTGGCTTTTTTATGGCGGTTTTGGAGCAGTGGCTTCTTCCTTGTTGAGCAGCCTTTCAGGTTATGTCGATATAGGACTCGTTTTACTGTGGATATAGCTACTTTTGTACATGTTTCCTCCAGCATCTTCACAAGGTCCTTTGCTGTTGTTCTGGGATTGATTTGCACTTTTCGCACCAAAGTACGTTCATCTCTAGGAGACAGAACGCGTCTCCTTCCTGAGCGGTATGACGGCTGCTTGGTCCCATGGTGTTTATACTTGCGTACTATTGTTTGTACAGATTAAGGTGGTACCTTCAGGCATTTGGAAATTGCTCCCAAGGATGAACCAGACTTGTGGAGGTCTACAATTTTTTTTCTGGGGTCTTGGCTGATTTCTTTTGATTTTCACATGATGTCAAGCAAAGAGGCACTGAGTTTGAAGGTAGGCCTTGAAATACATCCACAGGTACACCTCCAATTGACTCAAATTATGTCAATTAGCCTATCAGAAGCTTCTAACGCCATGACATAGTTTCCTGGAATTTCCCAAGCTGTTTAAAGGCACAGTCAATTTAGTGTATGTAAACTTCTGACCCACTGCAATTGTGATACAGAGAATTATAAGTGAAATCTGTCTATTAACAATTGTTGGAAAAATGACTTGTGTCATGCACAAAGTAGATATATAGTCCTAACTGACTTGCCCAAACTATAGTTTGTTAACAAGAAATGTATGGAGTGGTTGAAAATGAGTTTTAATGGCTCCAACCAAAGTGTAGGTTAGAGTCAACCTCAACTGTATCTTCAAACTAAGGCAACCATGGCATCCGTGACAGGGAGAGGCGTCCATCCATGATATTTTAGCTAGCTACATTTTCAGACATTACACTTTTCTAATTTTAACAAAGTCATTCTCATTTTAAGTTGGTGTACTGTTAGCGAGCTAGCTAACGTTAGCTGGCTGGTTCGCTAGCTAACGTTACGTGTATGATCTTATTATTTGTATCTCAGAGCCATTTGCTTTGCTAGTTATAGCCCAATGTTAGCAAGCCAAACATGGTTGATTAGCTACCTGTAGGGTAGTAACGTCATGAGTTGGGATTATGGTTCATTGTTTAGCTAGCTAGCAAGAGCACAGAATAATTGAGAAATTTACTAACGCTTAACACTCGTTTTTAATTTGGCTGGTGTCAGTAAACGGTGGCAAAAATAATTAAATTGTTGCCAGCAGCACAGTTGCAGGCACCAATGTTCTGGATAACATAAAAACAGCCTAACTAGCTCTGTTAGGGCGAGTAAAATGGTCAGTGAACGGTTCTCTCACTTTAGCCAGATAGCTTGACTGCTTGATTGTTAGAACAGAACTCTTCGATCAACACTTGAAGAGATGGGTGGGGCTAAAGCTTGAGGGTGTGAACGATGCTGAATGGGTGTAGACAAAGAGCTCTCCAGTAGGTTCCAAAATATTCAAAGGCCTTTTTCTCAAAAGTGAAGTTACAAAGTTATCAACTTTCATAGCAGAATTACTTTCCCATTGTTCCTCAAATGCAGTGTATGATATACAATTGTGTAGCTGTGTCTGTTTTTTTTTTTTTACATTGGATAAAAGCAATTTAAAATTTTGCTACATAAGACCGAATCAAGGCGGTCGGTCACATATGGACTCGGTCTTTTACCAAATAGGGCTATCTTCTGTATTACCACCCTTACCATGTCACAACACAACCGATTGGCTCAAACGCATTAAGAAGGAAAGAAATGACAAACTTTTAACAAGGCAAACTTGTTTATGTAAATGCATTCCAGGTGACTACCTCATGAAGCTGGTTGAGAGAATGCCAAGTGTGCAAAGCCGTCATCAAGGCAAAGGGTGGCTACTTTGAAATATCTCAAATATATTTAGATTTGTTTAACACTTTTTTGGTTACATGATTTCATATGTGTTATTTCATAGTTTTGATGTCTTCTATTATTCTACAGTGTAGAAAGTAGTACAAATAAAGAAACCCTTGAATGAGTAGTTGTCAACTTTTGACTGGTACTGTATGTAGAATATTTACCCCCTACTACATCACACAGTTCAGGCTTGATCTGATTTATCTATAGAGAAACTGTGCATTGAGCTCAGAAAATAAATTAAATGGAACTCAAATAATTGAACTGACGTCAGTCAATTAATTGTTTAAAAAGCAAAAAATAATTGTCATTTTGGTTAACAGCACTACCTCCCAGGACAAATTGTGTAATGCTGGTCCCATATGGGAGGACCTAGCACACTAAAGGCTGCCTGGCCAACCCAGGAGGAGGAGTTAGAGGGAGCATCGGAGCGAAGCAGCAGTGATAATGCTTGCCTGGGGTCCATTTTGGCTCCTTGTTAATCCACTACGCCCTTTGGTGTTCCCAGATCCTCCCAGTCTGCTAATAGTTGTCGGTCAGATCTGTTTAACTCCAAAGTGGTATGGGCGAGGGACCAAAATGGAACCAGTATGAAGAAAAGTGAAAGATCCTCTTGAACATCATACTCCTATAAACAGATCTATATTTAGGTAACACCTGTAGGTGTGGGTAGCTTTGGAAACATCTCTGTGAGGTGCTCCAAACAGCCCTGTTGCGCTCCAGTACACAGACCTGTTAATGTGCGCTATGCAGCAGGAAGCTAACCATCCTGCTCACAGTTATATGGTACTAGCTGTGGGTTAACCGCTATTTATAGCCTAGCCTTCCACAGTTGGAGGCACAATTGTAGGTTAGTATGCTGGGAATGGGAGTGGAGGGCCATAAGCAGTAGGCATGTCTCAGTGGGTTAACCCCATGGTGTTTGCACAGATTATATTCCAGCTCCTATTACCCTCTCGGGTACAACAATGAATGTACCAATCACAGATCGCCACTTTAATCTCTGATCTAGCAAGGTCGTATAGGTATTTGGTACTACGCTGGAAACCTTGCCTTCAATTCCGTTTGAGCACACAGACCAGTGATGGACAGCTTTTGGAGCCTATCCCTCTGGGATCAGCTGGTCTGGTGTTGAATGTGTCACCCACTCTGTGGCAGTGCCACGGTCTTACCCTGTGTCACAGAGGCCGTGTCGGACTTGACAGTTCATGCAGCTTTAGTGTTCTGATCATGGAATTCCCAACGCGTCATGCATCTACACCTACATTTGAAATATGTCTACCGTGTCCGGATTCCCTTTCCCTGCGCTTTACTCAAATGTCAGAAAGCATTCTATAAACGGTGGGATAGGCAAAATATGATAACCCAACTGATGGCAGAAGCTAACTACTGTAGCTAACTAGCCAGATAACCTCTGTAGCTAGCAAGCAACACTAAAGGGATTGCAAATGGATTAGCATAACTCTAGCCAAACCCAAAATGTTTTTTTCTAAATATTAGATAGGTGGCTAGTTTTTGAGGCCAGGAAACCTAGTCCTCACATGCTAGGAATGTATTTCCTCCACCGTTATAATGAAAAGGTGCCTCAGTCCCAAACACAAGAGTTCTGGAGTGCTGATGACGTCGCACACTGTATGCACTTTTGGTAGCCTGAATGTGTCCAGACTGAGGTGAACACAATCAGACCACAAAGCGACTTTTGTGCGTCTAGACCCGTCTTTTCAATGTGATCTTTGTATTCTGATAGCAGAAGTCGCATGTAAGTGTAGACATGACCTGATGTACCTAGTAGTCACCATCAGGCCACAGTGTAGGGACAGACTATGTGTGTGTTCCCTACACACACAGTCCGGGGCAGCTCTTTTGTCTGTTCTCCCTCCCTGCACTGGCCCTCGCTCTAATGGCTGTCAGCAGACCCACACAGCCCCTGGGCTGTCCATACCACTGCCTGAACACAACTATGCTTTGTGTGTGCGTGAGGAGTGACCCGTTGAGCTACCTCATTATCATACAGGGGTGAGGCGAGACACAAAAGCCCCTTGCGAACGAGACAGCGTTCCCATCCTGGGCTGGAGCCCAGTCTGAGCATCAACAGACTTTCCCTTTGGTGTCAGGTTTCTCACTTAGCACCTTGTCAGTTCTATCCGCAAACAAGCAGGTGAAATGCACCACACTTTGGTTCTATTGAACGCAACTCAATTTTTATGGTTGATACTCTATTAGGAATTTAGAGTCACCTCTTCCATTGAGACCATTTAGTGCTGAAGGAAAACAAGTAGTTTTGTGTTGTAGTGTTTCTTCAGAGGCCGGTACTGTAGCAGCTGCACTGTGATCAATAGCAGCTGCATTATTGACTGGTCTCTCCTCTCACAGACAGCTCAGCTTTGGCTGGCTTCTCGACTGGCTTAAAGTGGCTCCACTCCTTCAGTCTCTCGCTGACTCTGTCACGTGTTGCTCTATATCTGATCAGAGAATGCACTGACATCTACATACTGTACCATGGAGTAAACTACAACCTCTCCCCCATCTCTTTTCACCTCTGTCTGTTCTTTCTGCCCCCCCTCCCCCAATCCTCAGTGTCTTCTGGTGGTTGTAGGAAGTCAGGTCAGCAGTGGGTCAGTTGGCTGGTATGTGTAGCAGATACAGTATAGACAGGGTCTGTTAGTGAGGTAGGGTCAGCGGTGGGTCAGTTGGCTGGTATGTGTAGCAGATACAGTATAGACAGGGTCTGTTAGTGAGGTAGGGGCAGCAGTGGGTCAGTTGGCTGGTATGTGTAGCAGATACAGTATAGACAGGGTCTGTTAGTGAGGTAGGGGCAGCAGTGGGTCAGTTGGCTGGTATGTGTAGCAGATACAGTATAGACAGGGTCTGTTAGTGAGGTAGGGTCAGCAGTGGGTCATTTGGCTGGTATGTGTAGCAGATACAGTATAGACAGGGTATGTTAGTGAGGTAGGGTCAGCAGTGGGTCAGTTGGCTGGTATGTGTAGCAGATACAGTATAGACAGGGTCTGTTAGTGAGGTAGGGGCAGCAGTGGGTCATTTGGCTGGTATGTGTAGCAGATACAGTATAGACAGGGTCTGTTAGTGAGGTAGGGGCAGCAGTGGGTCAGTTGGCTGGTATGTGTAGCAGATACAGTATAGACAGGGTCTGTTAGTGAGGTAGGGTCAGCAGTGGGTCATTTGGCTGGTATGTGTAGCAGATACTAACAGACCCTGTCTATACTGTGAGGTAGGGGCAGCAGTGGGTCATTTGGCTGGTATGTGTAGCAGATACAGTATAGACAGGGTCTGTTAGTGAGGTAGGGTCAGCAGTGGGTCATTTGGCTGGTATGTGTAGCAGATACAGTATAGACAGGGTCTGTTAGTGAGGTAGGGGCAGCAGTGGGTCATTTGGCTGGTATGTGTAGCAGATACAGTATAGACAGGGTCTGTTAGTGAGGTAGGGGCAGCAGTGGGTCAGTTGGCTGGTATGTGTAGCAGATACAGTATAGACAGGGTCTGTTAGTGAGGTAGGGTCAGCAGTGGGTCATTTGGCTGGTATGTGTAGCAGATACTAACAGACCCTGTCTATACTGTGAGGTAGGGGCAGCAGTGGGTCATTTGGCTGGTATGTGTAGCAGATACAGTATAGACAGGGTCTGTTAGTGAGGTAGGGTCAGCAGTGGGTCATTTGGCTGGTATGTGTAGCAGATACAGTATAGACAGGGTCTGTCAGTGAGGTAGGGTCAGCAGTGGGTCAGTTGGCTGGTATGTGTTACAGTATAGTACAGACTCTGGGCCATCTCGTGCTGCTGCTCACTAGACCATTTCTCTCTCACCACTGCTCATCTGGTTTGTGTTGAGAAGAGGGGCATCAATATACGTTCCTGATCTGTGTGTTTATGCTTTCCCTTTCGTGTGTGTGTGTGTGTGTGTGAGAGAGAGGCATTGCCTGAGTAGCCTAGCCTATACATTGCCTGCCCTAAGGGGGATTAGCTCGTCACCCAATGCCTGTACCCCCCCCCCCCTCCCTGCTCAAATGTCACCTTACATCTTCATCTGACCACCTCCCCCTGGGACAATCAGCCCCCCATTACCAGACAGCTCACCTCCCTTTACACTGCCTTTGATGTGCTGGGCCAACCTTTATTTCAGCTAGGTTATTTAACCAGGTAGGCAAGTTGAGAACAAGTTCTCATTTATAATTGTGACCTGGCTAGTTTGTTGTGAGCTATCTTATTACCATGTATGATGATCTAATGTGATTTCACCATTCTGTCATTCATCTGGGCAGCTCCACCTCTTGTGGGAGATATGTTGCCAGGGAATCGTTGAGAAGGATGACTGGGGAAGGAGTGCGATTTGCTTCTGGTTTTACTGGATGAATGCAGAAGAACAGCGGAGAGGGTTTCAGTGATGTTTAGAGAGACTGTGTTGAACGGCCTACTAGCTAATAGTGTGATCTGTCTTCCTCTGGTTGTAGTCTGTTTAAGGAGTGGGGAGGTTGTCTGTACGCCTACTGCGATCTAGTCTGAGAGTTGGAGAGAGGCCAGCACATCTGGCCGTGGTTAGGGGCTTTATGGAGTGTCTGGAGCTGCCTGCTCAGTGATAACCCGTTGCTTCAGGTAACCTCTCCAGGGCCACCGTATCAGACCAGGGGCCTCGGGGCCCCTCGGTCAGTCAGCTCCTGCCCTGGCTGCTGTCTCCGGACAGCGCCCATGTAGCCCAGCTCCAGCAGGTTGGGATTGGAGGATGGGGCTTGAGGTGATTGTTTGTTGTGTGATAGTGGAGAGGGGTTTTGGACTCATATGGGAGAGGGGCCTGGCTGGAGCAATGGGGGCCCTCCTAAAGCCTTGTCTCACACCGATTGGTTGAGAGATCATCCTCCACTTCCTGTCTATAGCCTACATTCTTTCCTGCTTTATTTTGTAGTCCACCCCGCCCCATGACCTGAATCTGAGACATGAGAAATCAGTGAGCACAAAAATACATTCACTCACGAATTGGCCTAAATATCCAACAATGTTACGGTGATTCCTCTTAATTTACCGGATGAAACCGTCATTTGTTCCAAAGATTGTCACCCAAGCGTCATGCTTAAGGACTGCGTTCTCTGGGCTCACAGAGGAGTGGGGGGCCGCAGGGGGTGAAAACTGAACCTCTCCAATGCACCTGTGACCTTTCACCTCGACCAAAGGCTTGTGTGTCTCGACGGGGACTCGAGTTATAAGTAATGTCACTGATGTTTTTATGGACAGTGGCCCCGGGATCAAAGTTGACAGGATTATAAATCCAGAGAGTAAAGAAATGAAGGCTTTTGTCTCATCCGTAGCTGGAGAGAATAAGCTGCTTGGCTTTTGTCATTAACCCCGCATATTTTCAATTGATTGTGGAATGTTCATTCAAAATAGTCTAGATGGAGATGGTCCAGAGACGGTCGTGTGTGCGCATTTATACGCGTCTTGTTCAGATACACAGCTGCTTCTATCATCAAAAACAATACTGCTTTAGCCGCTATCATGCGCACTGCAGCCCCACAGTAGTGGAAATCCCCATTTTGGTTTCTATCCGGATAATTATTAGCAGCTTTTATCTGTTTTGAGGGGTTTGAGACTGAGAGAGGGTAAGATACTATTTCTGTCTCTGTTTATGTAAGGAGTGACTGGTGCTGAGAGGGAGAGAGGAGGACTGTGGGAATGTTTGTTCAGCACAGACATCGTAGCCCCAGTCCATGTCTGTCTGTTTGGATGCTAGTGATTGTTCTGTGTCTATGCTAGGCTTAACCAGCCACATGACGGTACACAGTGGACTGAATCAAAGTGATGATGGTTGTCTATGGAAAGAACTCTTACGGTTGGTCACCTGTAGATTATAGGCCACTATGTACATAGCTAACATGGGATTTACTGTAAGAAGGCATGTTTTGCAAGTTCAAGTGGCACGCGCATACACACACTTATTAACCCTAACCCAGCTGATCAGTGTATTACTGTTACCCTCGGTTGACCTCGTGATGACTGACCTGCTATCTTCTCCTTTTCTCTTCGTCTCTACAGGGGAGACATGTCAAAACTGGACAGCTGGCCGCCATCAAGGTCATGGACGTCACAGAGGTAAACCAGACTAACTGGAACACCGTGTGTGTGTGTGTGTGTGTGTGTGTGTGTGTGTGTGTGTGTGTGTGTGTGTGTGTGTGTGTGTGTGTGTGTGTGTGTGTGTGTGTGTGTGTGTGTGTGTTCAAAGAGGATGTTACATGGCCAGGTCTATTGGTGAACCAATGTAGTCCGAAGCTGAGATGACCTTTCACATTTCAAACTGCCCACTCTGCCTGTTTATTTGTCAACCAGGGCTTTCAGATCATCTTACCATTGTCTTATTTGGGCCTCAGATTAAAGGATAAATGGCCTAATGTCAGGTGGCTTTGCAGGGTTATTACAGTGAGATTGACACAAAGGGCCTTACCCATGGTTTTGAAAGTGTCTTAGCCTAATAAAAAATATAATTAATATACATTTTTATTTCTGTGAGAAAAAAATACCTTTAATTGGGAGAAGTACAAGCTCTTGATGTATTTTATCCTTCGATATACACTATGTATACAAAAGTATGTGGACACAGTGGATTTGGCTATTACAGTGTATAAAATCAAGCACGCAGCCATGCAATCTCCATAGACAAAAATTGGCAGTAGATTGGCCATACTGAAGACCTCAGTGACTTTCAACGTGGCACCGTCATAGGACGTCACCTTTCCAACAAGTCAGTTTGTCAACTTTCTGCCCTGCTAGAGCTGCCCCGGTCAACTGTAAGTGCTGTTATTGTGAAGTGGAAGCGTCTAGGAGCAACAACGGCACAGCCGCAAATCAGTAGGGCACACACACTCACAGAACGGGAGAGCTGAAGCGCATAGCGTGTAAAAATCGTCTGTCCTCGGTTGCAACACTCACTACTGAGTTCCAAACTGCCTCTGGAAGAAACGTCAGCACAAGAACTGTTCGTCGGGAGCTTCGGGAAAGGTGTTTCCATGGCCGAGCAGCTGCACACAAGCATAAGATTATCATGCGCAATGCCAAGCGTCGGCTGGAGTGGTGTAAATCTCGCCGCCATTGGACTCTGGAGCAGTGGAAACGTGTTCTCTGGAGTGATGAATCACGCTTCACCGTCTTGCATTCCAACGGACGAATCTGCCAAACCCAGATGCAAGGAGAATGCTACCTGCCCCAATGCATAGTGCTAACTGTAAAGTTTGGTGGAGGAGGAATAATGGTCTGGGCCTGCTTATCATGGTTCGGTTAGGTCCTTTAGTTCCCGTGAAGGGAAACCTTAACACTACAGCATGCAATGACATTCTTGACGATTCTGTGCTTCCAACTTTGTGGCAGCAGTTTGGGGGAGGCCCTTCCCTGTTTCAGCATGACAATGCCACCGTGCACAAAGCGAGGTCCATACGGAAATGGTTTGTCGGTCGGTATGGAAGAAATTGACTGGCCTGCACAGAGCCCTGACCTCAACCCCATCGAAAACCTTTGTGAGGAATTGGAACGCCGACTGCGAGCCAGGCCTGATCGCCCAACATCAGTGCCTCACCTCACTAATGCTCTTGTGGGTGAATGGAAGCAAGTCCCCGCAGTAATGTTCCAACATCTAGTGCAAAGCCTTCCCAGAAGAGCGGTGGCAGTTGTAGCAGGAAAGAGGGGACCAACTTCATATTAACGCCCGTGATTTTGGAATGAGGTGTTCGACAAGCATGTAGTGTAGTGGTCTTGTAGTTAGCCAACTCCTCATTTAGAATATGCTAGTCTACATGGAAATTCTTTGAGGTCCTGTCTACATTTCAGGAAGAACTTTGACTTCTCCGTAATCAGCCGCTCGTAAATCTCAGTATAATAAGCAGAGATCATTACAGCTAAAGCCAGCAGGATGTTTTATGGCTAAATTACGTCATTTTGAGGCAGGCAGGCAGGAGGGCAGCCCTTTGCGCTTTCTGTGGCATTCTGCTTTTATCTACTGAAATAGGACCTCCCAGTGAATATGGAACTAGCTGGACCACCCACATACACATACCCTAATGAGACCCCCCCCCCCCCCCATCCCAAGGGACTTGTGGTTAGTTTTATGATATAGCCTTTGCAGTATAGGCCATGTGGCCCATGTCGTTTAACATAACGTTTACTCTTAAACATTGCCTAAGTAAAATTCTCAATTCCGTTGCATGCCAATGTGGTCATTCTGGTTCTAGACCAGTTTCTCTGTTCTTATGCCCTGACTTGCCCCCCTGCCTGCCACTCCCTGCTGACTGTCATGATTAAGGCTCTGATGATGTGTTGCCTAACCGTTTCCTGCCATGGGTGTCATAGGGCATGTCTCACCTGGTTTCCACTAGTTACCCCAGCCACAAAACCAAAAAGGTATATCGTTAAAAGGCATGAAAACAAAAATGAGTTTTTTGGTCTTAATTTAAGGTTAGGCATAAGGTTAGCTTTGTGGTTAAGGTTAGGCTTAAAAATTAAGAAGAGAAATTGTAGAAATAGGTGGTTTGTTACTTTGTCTGTGGTAACTAGTGACGACCCACTCCACCCCCCGGTTACGTGGTCATACACCTGTCCTGATATAGCCTCTAGTCTATGATATGAGGGATATATGTAGAGATTTCACCACTATAGGCTATGAATGACTCTTGCTTCACCCTGCCAGGTAGAAGAGCACCTGTTATCTCAACAGCAGCTGTCTGTTGTCCTGACAAACTGTTACTGTTGCTGAGAGAGGGATAGGTGGGCATGGCAGTCCTGGGCTGTACTATTAGCCTGCTCTGCTCTCCCACTAAGCAACTGCCGGGGCGGCTGGTAGCCTAGGAGTTAGAGCGTTGGACTAGTAACCGAAAGGTTGCAAAATCGAATCCCCGAGCTAACAAGGTATAAATCTATCGTTCTACCCCTGAACAAGGCAGTTAACCCACTGTCCCTAGGCCGTCATTGAAAATAAGAATTTGTTCTTAACGGACTTGCCTAGTTAAATAAAGGTAAAATAAATATGCCTGGCCATGCTGTGTATTGTTTTAACCTTTGACCTACATGGTGCTGCGTTAACCGCTTGAATGATAATGATAATTGAATGATCATTTCTGTCTAAATGGAAAATGACATACCCAAAAGTGAATCCCCCCTCGTTTTTGTCCCAGTGATTGTCAGGAATGCTCAGCCAGCCGCCTGTTCACAAACAGCTGCAGGAAAGATGGGAAAGAGGGAGGGCTAGAGGGGGAGCAAACGAGAGGGAATGCAGCAATAAGGCTGCCTGCACAGCCAACAGACAGCCTCTACTTGCTGGCACTGGAAGGGTCTGGTGGAAGAGAACTGTGTGCGTGTACCTACGTCCATCTTTAAACACACCACCACCGTCACAGTAACTGCATCGCTCTTCACTAATGTCCCCATTGTTCAGGCTCCTCCTTTCCACCAGGGCTTTCTGTAAGACAAGGGGTTTAACACTCGCGGTGTGTCAGTTACTGTCACTGTTAATCATTGTCAAGTTGTTGCAAAGGAAGAGATTAAGCTAATGGTGGGGTGACCTTTTGTTGTTTTCCTCACGGTTTTCATGTGAGGTGGGGGAGGGAGGATGTTTTTGTGTGGGTGTATGGGTTTTGGATGTGTAAAACCCCAGTGATTTGAGGGGGTGTATGGGGATATCACACTGAAATCATATTCTTCTGCTGAAAAGCCAGATTTTTAAAATGATTATCTGTCCTGTAATTGGAAATAAATGTGTAGGCATGGGCTCTAATGGAATTCCAGTTGTTTAGCTGAGGAGATTTGATATATACATGTACAGTCGTATTAGGGATGTGACAAATGAAATAAATTTAAGCGTTTAAATAAAATCGCTTTTCTGTAAAAACAATATGAAAAAAAAAAAAAAAAATCCAAGTCAATTAACAATGCTGCTGTGCTACTGCCAGCAACGGTTTGGGTCTCATGGTTAGTCCCTTTCCAGATGGTTAAGCATTGCACCTGTACTTCCTTCCACCTTGCAAAGTTTGCATTTCCTTCTCATTTAACTTCTCAAAGTATTGCCATACAGGGCTTAGCTGCTGTCGCTTGCCTTTCTCTGCCATTTTTCCAACCGTTGATGACGTGATGTTGGGTAGTCGACTCCAAATTAATTGATTCCTTGACACCTTGCACGTCGACTCCCATGTCAAGATTGACTCCTAAGATTCAGTATTTTTTTAGAATTGAGGAGACTGATTAGTCGCCGTAATTCCGAGAAGAACACTCGCATCTTTCATAGTGAGGGATGGAGAGAGAGGAGTGGGGCACATTATAGGTAGGTCGGCCACCAGGCAGACAGTCAGAACCGTGCACTAGGCCTATCTATCGGCAATCAAAAGCAGTGTCTCACAATGGAATGCGGTACACACTCGCATCATTAGAGAAGAGAAAGAGCAGGCGAGCCAGGGAGAGGGCGGGGGGGGCAGGCAGAACCGGGCTCATATGTCTTGGGAATCTGTCTCTCGCAATGTCTTGTCTTCCTTGATTCGCAAATTCACCAAAGTAGTCTAAAGTTCGCCTCTTCCCCTCTGGTTTTAGTTAAATTACACAACTTTCCCCAGGACTTTATAGCCTATAGTCTAGTTATGCTATAACAAAATGTTGCTATAACAAAAATGTTCTGTTTGGGATTTTTCTTAATGTTAAGGATCTCAATTTAGTTTAAATGTTCACACCCCTAAGTCTTAGAGATAGGTTACAGATAGTATAATGGATTCTGTCTGCCATGGACCCCCCCCCCCCCCCCCCCCCCCCACACACACACACACACACTCACACACACACACAATGAGATACACACATTAATACCCAAACAAAGAAGTCGTTAGAGCAGTGTGTGTACTGCGTAGCCGAGATGTCACATTGTTTACGGGCCGTGGATGAATGAGGGTTTAATACCCCCCTACAAAGGCACTTATCAACCCCCGCGAGACTTGACCTTTGTGGAATGTGGGAAATGATTGACTATTATACATCTGTAACCATCCACACACGATAGTGATTTTCCTATGACGTCTTCCTCCCCCGGCCTTCTCTCTTTATCTAATGACTAATGGTGTCTGTGTGCCTGTAGGATGAGGAGGAGGAAATCAAACTGGAGATCAATATGCTCAAGAAGTACTCCCATCACAGAAACATTGCCACGTACTACGGTGCTTTTATCAAGAAGAGTCCCCCGGGGCATGATGACCAACTGTGGGTGAGTATCTAGCAGGAGTGTTTCCCAATGGCTGAATAATCAGAACTGGTAAATCTGCAGCAGCATGAATCAGAGCAATATCCCTAAGTCTTCTACTGTTTTGACTCTCATTTAGCCTTAGAAGTGCTTATGTAGGCGTCTGACTGAGTATTGTGTGTGTCCTGTAGCTGGTGATGGAGTTCTGTGGGGCGGGCTCCATCACAGACCTGGTGAAGAACACTAAAGGCAACCAGCTCAAGGAGGACTGGATCGCCTACATCTCCAGAGAAATCCTCCGGGTGAGCCTGTCCTCCGGCCCCCTCCATCCCCTCTTTTCTTTCACCTTCTATCTTCAGTCTCCTTGTTCATTGTGTAATAATATGTTAATAGAAAGTCTTTACCCTCCGCTACTTCAATGCTCTGGTCTTAGACATGTGGTCTCACGTCTACACACCTTCCTCTCCTCCTCTTCTTCAGGGACTGGCCCACCTGCACGCCCACCACGTCATCCACCGTGACATCAAGGGACAGAACGTTCTGCTCACAGAGAACGCCGAGGTCAAGCTTGGTGGGTGACAATATGTTTTGTACGTTACGGACAACAACCCTGTTTGGGCAAACCTTTGGGATTCCAAAATCACGGCTATTTTAGCCAGTCACCTAGTCTAGATGTTTACTGCAATGCAGTTGTGTATAACTAGTTTCAACTTCTGATTGGTTGTCTTGCAGTGGACTTTGGCGTGAGCGCCCAGTTGGACCGGACGGTGGGGAGGAGGAACACATTCATCGGGACTCCCTATTGGATGGCGCCCGAGGTCATTGCCTGTGACGAGAACCCTGAGGCCACCTACGACTACAGAGTAAGACCCTCGCCCTCTTCCACACAGTACTCCGACGTTTTAGCCATGATTTGAACCTGCCACTTATGTCCTCCTTGACATCTGTAGCTACTGGTAACTTTAGCTACTGCTACGATGTGGGGTAGAATGCAAGAGTCTGCTTGGTAGAGTATGTTGCGCTTCAGTGTCTGATGTAGTGAGGGTGTTGCTATGTCTGATGCCTCTCACTGTGTCTCCTCTTCCAGAGTGACTTGTGGTCAACTGGAATCACTGCCATTGAAATGGCCGAAGGAGCTCCTCGTAAGTACCTGCCTATCCCCAGGTCACACCTCTATCGTCTCTTTTAGATGGCAGCTCTATTGGTTCCTTCTGCCCTTGTCTTTGCTTTTCTCCCTGTCATGTTTATACTGATCCCCTCTGGTGTGTGTGTGTGTGTTCACTTTTAGCGCTGTGCGACATGCATCCGATGCGAGCACTCTTCCTCATCCCAAGGAACCCTCCCCCGCGACTCAAGTCCAAGAAGTGGTAAGTTACCAAGATTCTGTCAGCTGGGGTTAGAGGTCTCCTCTCTCGCTCTCCTCCCTCCTCCTCCTCTCTGAACAGCTGTGGCACATGTGAGGAAGGCCTGTTGGCTCACGGCGAGGCTCCTCAGCCCTCGTTCAGGGGGAAACTCAACCCTCTGAGACTTTTCGCTGGCAGCGGTGTATTTACTATTATGACCGCTTTTCTTTTGAGACGGGTTTTTCTCAGAATATTCATTGTATATAAGTTATGAAAGGCTCACTGGATTTCTGTCTAAATGGATAAAACAGGATCTTCCTATTTCAGACTTGTAGCTTCTCAGGCTCTTTTGACGGTTGGTTTAGTTTCAGTCTGTCATTTGTTGTCTTGTCAGTGGGTTGTGGAAGATGGATTTATTTTATGTCAGACAAAAAGGCCCAAAAAGTTGCGTATTACCACCAGTAAGCATGTAGCCTATCTCATTAGCGGCATCTGTCTTGACCACTGTCTCTTTCTCCCGCCCCCTCTACACCCCCCTCCCCCTTCCTCTTTCAGGTCTAAGAAGTTTTGCAGCTTCATAGAGGGCTCCCTGGTGAAGAACTACAACCAGCGCCCCCCCACCGAGCAGCTGCTCAAGCACCCGTTCATCAGAGACCAGCCCAACGAGAGGCAGGTCCGCATCCATCTCAAAGACCACATTGACCGCACCAAGAAGAAGAGGGGGGAGAAAGGTGAGTCTGCCTCTCCCTGTTTAATCACAGAGTCTTAAAGTAATACTGTGAATATGATGATAATGCCCTATTAGTGTAAGAGCTGTTTGAAAAGACCGCCAGAAATTTCTGCCTGTTTTGGTGGGATGGAGCTTTTGCCTACCTGGTGAAATCACCAGGCGGTGAATTAGTTAATAGGCCAATGAGAGAGTTCCAAACCTCTCTGCCAAGAACAGCACATTTTCCCCACTCAGACCACTCCCAGATACTTCTAGCAAAATTCTACCTTGAGAATTTTCTCTTTGATAAGAAGCTATTTTTGTGTATTTTCAACCATTTTAATTGAAAACAATCACTGTAAGGTACTTAATTGTTACCCAGAAATGATTTGATGTTGAGATAAAAACATCTGCATTTCGCCTTCGTGTGCTTTACATTTACACTGAATAGCCCATGTTTCTACATCTTGCCACACTGTCCACGTCTTGTTCTTCAGATGAGACTGAATATGAGTACAGCGGGAGTGAGGAGGAAGAGGAGGATGCTGGAGAGCAAGAGGGAGAGCCTAGGTAATGTCTTAGTGTTACATGTTGATGTACACAGTTCATTTTGCAATTCACAATATAGCGGGATATCTCTGCTCACCTGCCACCAGCGTAGCAAACACCTACCTGGAATCGCTAAACAACTCCACCCATCTGACACAGAAACAAACTAACTGTTCCCTTGAACTAAATCATGAACTAACTCACTGTTCCCTTGAACTAAATCATGAACTAACTCACTGTTCCCTTAAACTAAATCACTATTCCTTCGTATTCGCTGGTACACCCTGCAGCTCCATAGTGAACATGCCGGGTGAGTCGACGCTGCGTAAGGACTTCATCCGGCTGCAGCAGGAGAACAAGGAGCGCTCGGAGGCGCTGCGCCGACAGCAGCTCCTGCAGGAGCAGCAGCTCCGTGAGCAGGAGGAGTACAAGCGCCAACTACTGGCCGAGAGGCAGAAACGCATTGAGCAACAGAAGGAGCAGAGGAGGCGACTGGAGGAGGTAGAGTTAATAAACATTGATTCATTGATTTTAAAGTAAAACTTGTATGTAGAATTTAGGGTGTGAGTACAGTGCAAGGTGCTGCATGCTCTGAATAACTCGATTGGCTAGTTCTGCTGTCTGTGAAGAAATGGGTGGGGTGTAGGTTGATCCTGCAGCCACGATTGGACAGAGCAAAACTGTGATCACCCCAAAGAGGGTCGAACTTGGATAGCCCACAATGACGCAGCCCATGCTGTCACAGAAGACTGCCATTACAAGGATAAAAGGTGTCCTAATATTTTTAGATCTATAGACAGCTGCTCCTCGCTTAATCAATTCACCAAAGCCTGTATTTGACTTCCCATCCTCTCTTGTTTTCCTCAAATCATTCAGATCACTGCTACTATGGAAAATCATTGCCATAGTAGCAGTGACATCTCATAATATCTTTGAACAGGGAATCCCAACTAGAATTTCAGCTCTCCCTGTGTGTCGTATCCCTGAGGTTCTCTCTCTGTTGCCCCCTCCTGGTGCCTCACAGCAACAGCGACGCGAGCGCGAGATGAGGAGGCAGCAGGAGCGTGAGCAGCGCCGCCGCGAGCAGGAGGAGAAGAGGCGCATGGAGGAGATGGAACGACGGCGGAAAGAGGACGATGAGCGCCGGAGGGCGGAGGAGGAGAAAAGGAGGAGCGACCGTGAGCAGGTAGGTCTTTAAATGACAAGAAGCACTCTAATTGGCCTACATGCTGGGCAGTTTTGTCACTTCCTGTATTTCATCCAATCATGGAGGCTGTGTTTGATTGACAGGAGTACATTCGTCGGCAGCTGGAGGAGGAGCAGAGGCACCTGGAGATCCTGCAGCAGCAGCTGCTCCATGAACAGGCCATGCTCCTGGTAAGAAACTTGCATCCTACCACTCTTACTCTCCCGGGGCGCGTTCAGGAGGGCGCAACGTTACAGACCGTTCAGAAATTGGTTACGTAGAACACCCATGAGTCTTTGTCAAGTAGAACAGGGAATGGTGTCTGGAGCTGTATTCTATTACATTTGTATTGACAATGTTGTATCGCACATTTAGGAGCAATCTCTTTTCTAGAACATAGATGGTAATCAAGGCAAGGTGTTATGGCTATATTGTATGAATAATGGTTGATGTTAGCTGTTGTATAGATTTGTCATTCGGAAATACCCTACAGGAAGATGGGACTTCCTATGTTTCTCTGCCGGTGTCTCTGGTTACATTTACATCCTGAGGAAATGAGTTGAGATATAGATACAGATATATATACACCGCTCAAAAAAATAAAGGGAACACTTAAACAACACAATGTAACTCCAAGTCAATCACACTTCTGTGAAATCAAACTGTCCACTTAGGAAGCAACACTGATTGACAATAAATTTCACATGCTGTTGTGCAAATGGAATAGACAAAAGGTGGAAATTATAGGCAATTAGCAAGACACCCCCAATAAAGGAGTGGTTCTGCAGGTGGTGACCACAGACCACTTCTCAGTTCCTATGCTTCCTGGCTGATGTTTTGGTCACTTTCACTGGAGGAGGCCGTAGGAGGGCAACAACCCAGCAGCAAGACCGCTACCTCCGCCTTTGTGCAAGGAGGATTAGGAGGAGCACTGCCAGAGCCCTGCAAAATGACCTCCAGCAGGCCACAAATGTGCATGTGTCTGCTCAAACGGTCAGAAACAGACTCCATGAGGGTGGTATGAGGGCCCGACGTCCGCAGGACGTTTGGCATTTGCCAGAGAACACCAAGATTGGCAAATTCGCCACTGGCGCCCTGTGCTCTTCACAGATGAATGCAGGTTCACACGCACATGTGACAGACGTGACAGAGTCTAGAGACGCCGTGGAGAACGTTCTGCTGCCTGCAACATCCTCCAGCATGACCGGTTTGGCGGTGGGTCAGTCATGGTGTGGGGTGGCATTTCTTTGGGGGACCGCACAGCCCTCCATGTGCTCGCCAGAGGTAGCCTGACTGCCATTAGGTACCGAGATGAGATCCTCAGACCCCTTGTGAGACCATATGCTGGTGCGGTTGGCCCTGGGTTCTTTCTAATGCAAGACAATGCTAGACCTCATGTGGCTGGAGTGTGTCAGCAGTTCCTGCAAGAGGAAGGCATTGATGCTATGGACTGGCCCGCCCGTTCCCCAGACCTGAATCCAATTGAGGACATCTGGGACAACATGTCTCGCTCCATCCACCAACGCCACGTTGCACCACAGACTGTCCAAGAGTTGGCGGATGCTTTAGTCCAGGTTTGGGAGGAGATTCCTCAGGAGACCATCCGCCACCTCATCAGGAGCATGCCCAGGCGTTGTAGGGAGGTCATACAGGCATGTGGAGGCCACACACACTACTGAGCCTCATTTTGACTTGTTGTAAGGACATTACATCAAAGTTGGATCAGCCTGTAGTGTGGTTTTCCACTTTAATTTTGAGTGTGACTCCAAATCCAGACCTCCATGGGTTAATAAATTTGATTTCCATTGATAATTTTTGTGTGATTTTGTAGTCAGCACATTCAACTATGTAAAGAAAAAAGTATTTAATAAGAATGTTTCATTCATTCAGATCTAGGATGTGTTATTTTAGTGTTCCCTTTATTTTCTTGAGCAGTGTATATACGTGTGTGTATATATAAAGTCACCTTTTTGTTTCTTTATTGCTCAGCATTCACCATTCTGTCTTGCTTCCCATAAATTGAACCGTTCAACACTATTCACCCAATCCTCAACTTTGTTTCTATTACTCGCTAATGAAGGTTGTAACATTTATTTGTGGGTAATGAAATGAAAGAATCTGCAGATTAAGGAAGACTTTATTTAACATGTTTGTAGGCTTGAATTTATCAAGCTCACTTCATTTTTATAGAACTAAGCTGAATCAGTCTTCAAGTGCTTAATGTAATACAATTCACCCCCCAAGGTAGCATTAGCTTATACATGCCATTAGCCACTTTCCCCCATGTCTAATGTGCCTCAACTCAGCCGCGCACTCTGCATCAGGAGTTCAAATGGCGGGAGCTGGAGGAGCAGCGGAAGGCAGAGCGTCTCCACAAGCGTCTGCAGCAGGAGCAGGCCTATCTGCTGTCCCTCCAGCACGACAATAAACCACCGCAGCCCTGCGAAAAGACTGAAGACCCCAAGAGAATGTCCCCTGACAGTACTAGCAAAGCCCCTCAGACAACGTCCCCAGGCCCTGTTGGCGATAGAGCCCCAGCTCCACAACCCCAATTCCTCAATAATTCTAATGCTATTGCTTCACGGAGAACGTCCTGCGATAACACTAGGTCCCCACAAGCCCATTTCCTGGACAACGTTACTGCTAACGCCCCACGGAGAATGTCCTCGGATACCACAAAGTCCCCACAAACCATGTCCCGGGATAATACTACCAAGGCCCCTCAGAAACTGTACCCCAACAGTGTTGATAAAGACTCAGAAAAGACCACCTCTGACAATAGCGATTCCCTAGCCACCCAGTCTACAGACGTTACTAAACCCTCACAGACCGGGGGCCTAGACGGCCCCAAGTCCCCACAGACAGACCGCTCGGAGCCTAGCGACGCTCTCGGTGATCCTCAGCCAATCAGAGAGGTGAACCCCAACACGACATCACTTCCTCCTTCTGCTGCCTGCTGCTACTTCTATTCTAGCTGCCTGCCCCCCCTCTCCACACAGCGTGTTGTTAGTCCTGGTGGTGTGAGCTGGAGTTATGGTTTTCTTTTTTCTTTCAGTTATCGTCTTAAAATAGTGTTTAATACCTCACAAAGTCCAATGTAGCACTGCGTTTAATGTATGCAAGTCAAAATAGCCAATAACATTACCGTACTAGGATAACAATGTTGTCTTTGTCTGTTTCGGTGGTGCTGTGCAAAATGATTAGTGAGGAGACTACTCAGCCAACCATTTTGTTTGACCTTCTGGCTAAGAGGAGAGGACAGTCAGAGAAAAGAAAGCCAGTCGCTCACAACCACCGCCTCTCTAAAACTGTACTGCTTCACTTCTGGCTCTAGTCTTTGCTTGACTATCTGATGCTTCTCTACTAAAACATCTGAGGATGACGTGTCTGAATCTTGAGAGGACTGAGCAAGGAAGAGACTAAGTATAGCCTGAAACGCTGCTAGCTGGTTCTCTGTCAACATCATTTTGCATTTAGGACCAAGTGGTTTGATTACGCAGAACACGGTACATTTTCTCTTGCCATTAGTCAGCTATAATTAATTTAATGGAAAATGCATCTATTTTTCTTTCATATGCATTCACAGTTGAGTTGCCATACCTGAATGTAACACATATTTAAATCAATGGGCTTGAATTGATATAGCCTTAGGCAGTAAAGTAAGGCGGTGATGAGTCGAAGCTGTCAGTACTTCACATATTGCTGTCTCTACTGCAGTGGTGAAAAGCATACGAAGTAGTCAGGTGTTCCTGCTCTTGTCTTCCTCTCACATACCTACTAAATAAGCGTGAAGGTTTGTAATGCGGCTGTGCCTTGTACTGTTCAGGTAAGTGACTGGAGAGGGTGTCATGCATGTGGTCAGCTCAGGCCCACACTAACGTATGTGTGCTGCCGGGTCCCAGAGAGAGACTGTGCTGCTGGGTCCCAGAGAGAGACTGTTCTCTGGGATGACTCCCCTGGAGGTGTAAGATGTCATTAACAGACTGTCTGAGGTGGGCTCGTGTGCATGTCAACGGACTTTCCCTCCCTGTCGATAACAAGGCGTCGGCTTCAGTGTTGACTCTTCCTCGTTCTCCTTGTCTTTCTCCTTGTGTGTTCTGTCGTTGAGTTAATGCCTCAACCTTGACCCCACTGATCCTCACTGACCCTGTCTGTCTGTCCTGCCCTCCCAGGCCGACGAGCGCTTCCGAAAGAACATTCAGGGCTCCCCCCAGACCGCCCCACCCACCAAGCAGCCCCCCGTGCCCCCCCGCTCCGAACCATTCTCTAACGGCGGCTCCTCCTCCGAGTCTGTCCCGCCTGCCATGCACCGGCCCATGGAACCACAGGTAAACCCCTCCTCATCCTTCCCTCCCTTCTCTCTCTCGATCTACCGCTCTCCATACAGTAGGTTATCTGACAGCAAGGCATTGTCGCCACGAGTTGTCCATTCTAGCACCCACACAGATATAGAATGATATATCTCTGTGAGTGAGCTAGTAGAGGTCCCAATACAATGACATGCTCCATCATGTCAGTAGATCTACTCAAATCTGTTGTGTCATAGTGGGATTTCTGGAACCTTCCACTAATTGACCTGAGCAAAAGCTTGTCCCTTCAGTGGTGTGATAAACCTTACCCAGGATGCCAGAGGAGGCTGCATGTGATTGGCTGCTTGGCTCCCCTTCACTCATCTCCTTGCCCCTCTCACTGTGCCATTCAACTATCTGTTGTCCTGTTATTTGTCTTCACTGTAAATGTTTTTGTGCGTGAACCTGTGACTGTTTCTGTTGTCGCTTTTGTTTGTGTACGTCTCGAACTGCATGATGTCTGTGTATGTGCAATGCATGTCTATTATATGCATATGTTACATGTATATGCATATGTTTTCAGCCATGTCCTTCATCTCTGTGCCTTCACTCTGTAGTTTGACCTTCTCCCCCTCCCTCCTACCTCCCCCCTGTTCTCTCCCCTCTGTGTGTCTGTCTGTTTGGAAGGTCCAGTGGTCCCACCTGGCCGCTCTTAAGAGCAGCAGCGCCGCCCCGCCCCCCGTCGTGTCTCGCTCCCATTCCTTCAGTGAACCCGCGGTTCCTAGTTTTGCACATCTCCATCTGCGCTCCCAGGAGCCCCACAACCACCACCTTCACCCCTCTGCTGCCGCACCATCAGCTGCACGCACTGACCCCCAGCCCCTCGCCTCGGGCCCCAGCGACGAGGTGCCCCCCAGGGTAAGAGAGGACAGGCCAGGGGACCCCCTTTTCCAGCCCCCATTTGTGGTCCCCTCAGAGGTGCAAGATAGCAATGTCTACAGCCTCTCTGGGTGTCCCATCCAACAGCAGTGGGATTACACTGTGGGCTTTTGCCTTCACCATTATAAGGCTGTGTCCCACAGCATAGTGTAGGTCTACAATAAAGTAGATTAGTCTGGTTCAGTAGTATAATCAGTGATTGATAGCAATCTTGAGAAATATCTCCTGGTTGTAGCTGCAATTGTCCCAGTGTACAGTACTGGAGTCCCTATAGTAACTAGCTTTACTCAGTGCTGTGCTTCCACTGGCTAACTACACACCATCTGGTCCTGCATGGCTTCATGAGTTGTTCCTCTTCTAGTACTTCACTGTGTACATCATGCATGCCCATCATATTCACTCTGTCCACTAATGTAACGGAGGGCCGACCAAAACCGTTACCTAGACCAGCGTTTCCCAAAACTCGGTCCTGCCCACCCCACATTTGAGTTTTTTGTCCCAGCACTACACCGCTGAATCAAATAGTCAAAGCTTGATGATGAGTTGGTTATTTGAATCAGCTGTGTAGTGCTTGGGCAAAACCCAAAACGTGCACCCAGGACAGAGTTTGGGGAACCCTGAACTTAGACCACTGCTTGGTGGGGATAATAGATCATAGCTATTGAATAATGATCTGGGTCCAGAGTTTATTACCAATATCCATGTCTTCTCTGTAGATGAATAACATGATCCAGCGACGTAGTTGGAGGGTAGAATGCACATTTGGGAAGAGGGATTGGGGCTATGCAGCGGTGCTAGGACCTGCTGTGGTGTTAGTTTATGCTCCTGTAGCCAGGTGTGTGAGGGCGTCTGTCTTGTCTACCACAGGTTCCAGTGAGGACAACATCCAGGTCCCCTGTGCTGTCACGCAGAGACTCTCCTCTCCAGGCCTCTGCCCCGCCTAGCAACCAGGCAGTACAGAGGAACGCCGGCAGGTAGGTGGTCAACTCTGTGTGGTGTTTGAAAAAGTTGAATTGTTCGCAGGGTGGGTATGGGGAAGTGTGTGTTTTCAATCTCTCCTGTGTTGCGTGTCTTCCAGTAATGCGGAGCCACGTCTGCTGTGGGACCGAGTGGAGAAGCTGGTTCCCAGGCCTGGCAGTGGCAGCTCCTCTGGCTCCTCCAGCTCCCAGGCCGGCTCTGGGGAGAGGTTCAGAGCACGCTGTGAGTAACACACACATACACACAGAATACACACAGCATACTGGATGTACAATACTGCATTTAGTGTCTTGTAGGTCTTCCACTAATGTCATTTTACCATCATCTCCTCCAGCATCGTCTAAGTCTGAGGGCTCCCCACTGCAACGCCCCGACAACGCTGCCAAAAAGCCTGACGACAAGAAGGACTTTGCCCGACCCAACCGGCCAGCCGTAAGTACCTATCTCTTATGACTGTATCCACGTACTGTTTTAGTGGTGGTCCCTGCAACTGGCTGTAAACCAGGCCAGCACTGCAGCCTGCTACAGTAACACAGTGTGGTTGTGTTTCTATGGCTGACTATCCCGTTGTCTTGTCTTCTGGTGTTCCCTATGGGCCATGACACGACAACCTGTGGCATCCCATTACTCCAACGATGTGATTATGGGGGGAATTTGTATAGGGTGACGTGGTAAGCAAGCGTGCATAACAATATGTCATGCTTTGATGCTATGCTTATTTCCACACTGCATGGGCCACCATGAATGCTAAAACGTTTCAGAAGAGGGTTGTCCTGTGAGAAGTTCAGGACCCAATTCCATCGCTCTTCCATTTGCCTCCCAGTCATTGGTCGTCCTCTCCTTGGCTGCCACGTGATTGGCTGCCGATGCACCTCTGACCCGCCCCTCTCCCTGCTGTCTTCTTTCCTCCTGCTGTCTTCTTTCCTCCTGCTGTCTTCTTCTTGCCTCCTGCCTGCGCCGTCCCAATCCAGTTGCTCTTCACCTGGCACATCACAAGTTAACTGTTTTCAACAGCCTGTTGGCTAGCTCTTAACTGAGGTTAATGTTATGGCCTTAATGTATGGGGAATTGATGCTCCCGTGCTCGACCCAGTTCAATCCTTTGACAATGCATCCTCCCTCTGTAAGACTAGTAGTCAGTAATCTGACATGGTTTAAATCAGTGACAACCTTTCGGGAAGGGAGTATTGAAAATATTCAGAGCCTTATTTGACCTCTAGGACCTGACGGCCCTGGCCAAAGAGCTGCGGGCAGTGGAGGATGTGCGTCCCCCCAACAAGGTGACAGACTACTCCTCCTCCAGCGAGGAGTCAGGGACCACCGACGAAGACGATGATGAAGAAGTGGACCAGGACGCAGCAGACGAGTCCACCTCGGGAGCAGAGGATACCAGGGCCGGGTACGTAACAACCCTGACCTCTCAACTCTGACCTGGGCCCGTATTCACAGCGTCTTAATCTGCAATCAGGTTTCCCCACATCCTTGTAATCTCATTCATTATGATCTGAAAGGCAAAACTGATCCTAGATCAGCACAATGACACTTTATGAACTCGAGGCCTTAGTGATACTGCCCTAAAGAAAGGCTTTCAGATGCAGCGGGAGGCACACCTTGATGTTATATTATATCAACATGAAAAGTCGATCAGATAATATATACTATATAGCATAGAAAGACTTGTGAGGTGAGTCATTGAAAAGTGCGATATATAAGTCCCATGTATTATTAATAATTGGAGTTTGAATATGAGACGTATTGTTTACACCAGGAGAGGTCTGAGTAACGGAGAGACTGCATCCCTGAAGACCTTACTGGCCCACGACGACTCAGAGAACGACCTCACCACACCCTCCAAGGATGGCACCTTGGTCATCAGACAGGTAGGACTGCAGAAGACTCTCTGGTTGTTATCATGTCCTCCTCTTTTTCCCCCACCCACCCACTTCCACCCCTGGTTTCAATTGTTATCATCTTCTTTCATTTCCTATGTTGAGTCTTTGTTTGCTGGTAAAGCACACTATCATGTACAGTTACTAGTGGAAAACAACGAGATACAAGTTGAGGTTGTTCTTGGTTACAGAGCGCGGGCGACAAAAAGCGCCCGGCAGTCAATGTCTCTTCATCCTCCTCCGGTCCCAGTGCGGCTCACGGTCAAGCCGTTCAAGCACATACTCCTCCCGGTCCCGGTAACGGTCACCAGGAGAAAAACGGTTTTGCCGGCCGCATTCACCTGCTGCCAGACCTTATTCAGCAGAGCCACCACTCCCCCACCTCTTCCTCATCTTCCATCTCCAACTCCCCCTCCTCCTCCTCCAGCCATGTCAGCCCAGCCATGTCCCCCCAGACCCCCCTGGACAAGCTCACTGCCATCGAGGTATGTCCCCCGTCCCTTAAGCTGGCTACTCTGGTTGTTCAGTCTACTCTGTCCCCTGTTGGCTGGCTACTCTGGTTATTTAGTCTACCCTGTCCCTTAAGCTGGCTACTCTGGTTGTTCAGTCTACTCTGCCCCCTGCTGGCTGACTGACTGAACTGACTAATGATCTCTGGGCTGCTTCACCTTCTGAATATTACTCATAACGCTGCCTCTAACACTAGCGCCACCTAGTGTGGGACCTTAGCAATGAGCAAGTGGCTTTACTAGTCTAGAGAGCGTTTTTAAAACACTTTGCCCAGGTGCAAGCTGGGAGGTGAATTCTATGTAGTCCATCTTGTCATGGGTAAAGAGGTTGTGGAACACCTCATTGGACTTCATCTCCCATCTCTCCACAGCCCTAGTGCTTTGATGCCATTTCACTCTAGCAGTTTAGTAGTAGGCTGCGCCTGGGTGGTAGCTAGCATGCTTGGTGTGCGGTGCTTTTGGACAACCCTAGCCTGTATGGATTTTACTGCCCAACTAAAGGTGTGTGTTAGCATGATAACGCTACTATCATGGAAGACACCAAGACACTGAACAGCACCTCTACCTTTAGCCTAATGATACACTGCTGCATTTTGATGGTGGCGCTTGAGCAAATCTGTGTGCTTTACACTGGCAATTTGACTTTTCATATTTCATCCCGTTTCTCTCTGAATTTCTGTTTCTATCCTGAACACGCCATCTTTATTTCCTTTCCATGTTGGTTCTGCTTTCCTTTTTAAGTCACTGACCTTGTTTTTCATGTCTGCTTCCAACAACAACTGCATGTCAAATCTTCCCATGCGTTTTGTGTGTGTTTTGTTTTTGCCGTCCGTAGAGTAGATGTCATGTTTGATTACTAGATGATGAGAAATGTCCTGATGTACAGTGTATTGTAACAGAACCCAGTTTGTAGATAGTTTTATGAAGCCCTATGGTTTTTAAAGCAGGTCTGAGTGATTCTCAGTTTTAGATTGGCCAAGCCTGCAGGCCCTTCCTATTGTACTGTTAATTGGCTACTATAAATCCTATTCAGCCTTATGTTATTGTAGCCCAGCAATAAACATGTCTTCCATAGAAAGTCATGAGCGCAGTAAAATGGATCCATTGCTGAGTTCAAACCAGACTCACTGCAGCTGCCATAGCTCCCCCTGTTGGGGAAAAAAGTATTCTTCAATACAAACAGATTATACAACAAATAATATTGTAACATTTTACAGTATGAAGCCAAGGAGAAATAGGCTCAGGCAATACTGACAGTGTAGGTTGAGTTACAGGGTGACCAGGTTGAGTTACAGGGTGATGGGGATCCTTTAGGGTGGCAGGTAGCCTAGCCGTTGGGCCAGTAACCAAAAGGTCTCTAGTTCGAATCCCAGAGGCGACATGGTAAAGAATCAGTTGATATGCCCTTGAGCAAGGCAGTTAACTCTAATTTCTCCAGTGTCACAACTAATAATGTCTGACCTAGGCCGTGACCCCACTCTCTGAAGGTGTCCCGGGGGGAGTTGTGATATGCAAAAAACACATTTCCGTTTCACACCTGCATATAATACACACTTAAAACAGGACAAATATAAGCACCCAGCATTCTTATATCTGTCCACTGTTGTGTGTGTGTGTGTGTGTTCTGCTCTCACTCCCGTGCCTTTGTCGCCAGACCCAATCGGCCAGCAACACCATGCAGAAACACAAGTCTTCCTCCTCATTCACCCCCTTCATCGACCCGCGCCTCCTGCAGGTCTCCCCCTCCAGCGGCAGCTCCCTCAACAACATGGGTGAGTCACCTCCTCTTCCTTCTCTACCCTTTTAATGCTGATTTAGGATCAGTTCTCTTTTCTCCAGTCCTCATCTTATCCATTAACAATAGAATCATCTCTGGGTCAGTAACTAGGAGTTAGTATACCCTGAACTATACATAGAACATAAGCAGTGGCTTTGGCACAGGAAGTGTAATACAGAGCATGATCATCAAGGGCTATTAATGACAAAGCAAAGCCCCACCCCTTCTCCCTCTGACCTCTGACCTTTGGTGTCCACAGCGGCCTTCGGGAACGACGGGAGGCTGGTGGACGCCCTGAGGGCTGACCCGTCACGTAAGGGCTCCGTGGTCAATGTGAACCCGGTCAACACACGCCCCCAGAGCGACACGCCTGAGATCCGCAAGTACAAGAAGAGGTTCAACTCTGAGATCCTGTGTGCTGCACTATGGGGTACGTACCTGAGGGAGAGATGGGTGGATGAGTAGAAGGATAGAGTTGATGGATGAATAGATGGATGTGTGATTTACTGATTGGATGGATGAATGGATAGATACAATTGATAGGAAATCCATCATCGGTTTAGTGACAAGCATGGCAGACCTGCCTCCCCCTGGCTTCTGACTGGTGTGTGTGTCCCTGTCCTCTCCCAGGTGTCAACCTGCTGGTGGGGACAGAGAGTGGTCTGATGCTGCTGGACCGTAGCGGTCAGGGGAAGGTCTACCCCCTCATCAGCCGACGGCGCATCCAGCAGATGGACGTCCTGGAGGGACTCAACGTCCTGGTCACTATATCAGGTATGGACCACGGAGGTGCACGGACACACAAATACACACTCTACTGAATTATCTGGTACTCAAACTCATTCTCTCTTGTTTTTCTATCTCACCATCCCTCCCTCTCTAAATCTCTCACACACACACACACACACACACACACACACACACACACACACACACACACACACACACACACACACACAGGGAAGAAGAACAAGTTGCGTGTGTACTACCTGTCCTGGCTGAGGAACAAGATTTTGCACAACGACCCAGAGGTGGAGAAGAAGCAGGGCTGGGTCACTGTAGGAGAGCTGGAGGGCTGCGTACACTACAAAGTCGGTACGTTCCACTCCCCATTTACCATCAGGAATGACACCTTTTCTCTTGTTACAAGGCTGTAGCAGGTCCAAGTCCATTCTTGACGAGCGGTCAGAAATAAAACTTTTTTTTCTTTCTTGATTTCAGTGAAATATGAGAGGATCAAGTTCTTGGTTCTTGCCTTGAAGAACTCTGTGGAGGTCTATGCGTGGGCCCCCAAGCCGTACCACAAGTTCATGGCCTTCAAGGTACAGTAAACTGGCTCAGGCTGCAGTCGGACCACCATGGCATTGGTTTACATTCACATTCCCACTACAAATATGACCTTAAAGGTGCATTATGTCCATTTTAACGTCTTCCTCCTGCAGTCGTTTGGTGACCTGGTGCACAAGCCCCTGCTGGTTGACCTGACGGTGGAGGAGGGCCAGAGGTTAAAGGTAATCTACGGCTCCAGCAACGGCTTCCACGCCGTGGACGTGGACTCTGGGGCGGTTTACGACATCTACCTTCCCACACACGTAAGAGACCCATCCATCTGTCTCATTCCTCTGCTTCCATGGCTGAATCTCAAACCGAACACTTTCACCACTCGATATGCGCGTTCAGGAGCCAATCTCAAATGCTGATTGTCAAGGGCTCCACTGCGCCCTTCGGAAGCCTCTTTGTCCTCCTTTATCCTATGCCGACTCAGCGCCCATGGCACCAACTTCTTCCCATGAATCTTAGCATGTTACCTAGAAACAGTCACTACTTCCTCGTCCTCACATTCTCAGAAAAAGTCAAGATAAATCAATACATTTAATTAATTTTGAAGTTTAATTCCGAGGAGGTCTTAGTGACAGGATTTTACATCTAGCTAAGGAGTTTAGTGTGTTTCTGAAGTTTGTACACAAACTTGTCCATTATTAACTTGCTAGGTAAACCTGAGCCAGTCACTGCTGCGCTGTGCAGGAATAGGGAGATGACGTTTTGTTTTTACTACTTTCTCACTGTATATCGGAGTATGCGTCTGTCTGCTCAAGGTCCCCAGTGCCCGTGTTTCATTGCAAATGAGTCATGCTACAAGACAGGTCGCGGGAGACAATGCTCGCAAATGGATTTGGGTAAGTTGCAGTTGGGACATCTCAAACCGTGTATCGTCTCAATGCTCATTTTGGCCAAAACACTGACAGACTCGAGTGATCACTGTCGAACACAACAGCAAGTGGCCACTCGATAAAGGACTTAGGGGCCAAGTCTTCGGTTTGAGATTCAGCCCATGTATATGGGGGCATATTCATTAGGTCACACTGTATCAAAACATTTTTCAACGGAAAGCGAAAACAAGTCTTTCTTATTGGGCAAGTACAGGTAGTCCCTCATTGTTTCAGTTGATTTTTTTCTTCAGCTAAGTTCTTTATGAATACGACCCGAGACTAACCTTTTTTTCTTTCTCTGTTTGCTCTCTCGCCTCCTTCCTCTCTCTACTCTTCCTCTCCCTTCAGATCCAGACCAATATCCAGTCCCATGCCATCATCATCCTGCCCAACACGGACGGTATTGAGCTGCTGGTGTGTTACGAGGATGAGGGCGTCTACGTCAACACCTACGGACGCATCACCAAAGACGTGGTGCTGCAATGGGGCGAGATGCCTACCTCAGTGGGTACGTAACACTCACACACTGGGACGCACATACAGTGCATTCAGAAAGTATTCAGACCCTTCACTTTTTCCACATTTTGTTACGCTACAGCCTTATTCTAAAATGGGTTAAAATAAATGGACAAGTTCCTCATCAATCTACACATGATACCCTATAATAATGAAAAAGCAAAACAGGTTTTTAGACATTTTTGCAGATTTATTAAAAATAATAAACTGATATCGCATTTTACTTAAGTATTCAGACCCTTTAATCAGTACTTTGTTGAAGCACCTTTGGCAGCGATTACAGCCCAGAGTCTTCTTGGGTATGACGCTACAAGCTTGGCACACCTGTATTTGGGGAGTTTCTCCTATTCTTCTCTGCAGATCCTCATGCTCTGTCAGGTTGGATGGGGAGTGTTGCTGTACAGCCATTTTCAGGTCTCTCCAGTTCAAGTTCAAGTTCAAGTCCGGGCGCTGGCTAGGCCACTCAAGGACATTGAGACATGTCCTGAAGCCACTTCTGCATTGTCTTGGCTGTGTGCTTAGGGTCGTTGTCCTTCGTCCCATTCTGAGGTCCTGAGCACTCTGGAGCAGGTTTGAAACAAGGATCTCTCGGTACATTGCTCTGTTAATCTTTCCCTCGATCCTGACTGGTCTCCCAGTGCCTGCTGCTGAAAAACATCCCCACAGCATGATGCTGCCACCACAATGCTTCACTGTAGGGACGGTGCCAGGTTTCTTCCTGACGTGACGCTTGGCATTCAGGTCAAAGAGTTTAATCTTGGTTTCATCAGACCAGAGAATCTTGTTTCTCATGGTCAGAGTCCTTTAGGTGCCTTTTGGCAAACTCCAAGCAGGCTGTCATGAGCCTTTTACTGAGGAGTGGCTTCCGTCTGGCCACTCTACCACAAAGGCCTGAATGGTGGAGTGCTGCAGAGATGGTTGTCTTTCTGGAAGGCTATCCCATCGCCACAGAGGAACTCTGTCAGAGTCACCATCTGGTTCTTGGTCACCTCCCTGACCAAGGCCCTTCTCCCCCGATTGCTCAGTTTGGCCGGGCAGCCAGCTCTAGGAAGAGTCTTGCTAGTTCCAAACTTCTATTTAAGAATGATGAAGGCCACTGTGTTCTTCAATGCTGCAGAATTTGTTTTGGTAACCTTCCCCAGATCTGTGCCTCGATACAATACTGTCTCGTAGCTCTGTGGACAATTCCTTCAACCTCATGGCTGTGTTTTTGCTCTGACATACACTGTCAACTGTGGGACCTTTATATAGACAGGTGTGTGTTAGAGGTCGACCGATTAATCGGCATGGCTGATTAATTAGGGCCGATTTCAAGTTTTCATAACAATCGGTAATCGGCATTTTTGGACGCCGATTACATTGCACTCCACGAGGAGACTGCGTGGCAGGCTTGACCACCTGTAACACGAGTGCAGCAAGGAGCGAAGGTAAGTTGCAAGCTAGCATTAAACTTATCTTATAAAAAACAATCAATCTTAGCATAATCACTAGTTATCTACACATGGTTGATGATATGACTAGTTTAACTAGCTTGTCCTGCGTTGCAAATAATCAATGCGGTGCCTGTTAATTTATCATCGAATCACAGCCTACTTCGCCAGACGGGGGATGATTTAACAAGCGCATTCGCGAAAAAAGCACTATCGTTTCACCAATGCACCATAAACATCAATCCCTTTCTTAAAATCAATACACAGAAGTATATTTTTTTAAACCTGCATATGTAGTTAAAGGAAATTCATGTTAGCAGGCAATATTAACTAGGGAAATTGTGTCACTTCTCTTGCGTTCTGTGTAAGCAGAGTCAGGGTGTATGCAGCAGTTTGGGCTGCCTGGCTCGTTGCGAACTGTGTGAAGACCATTTCTCCCTAACAAAGACTGTAATTAATTTGCCTGAATTTTACATAATTATGACATGACATTGAAGGTTGTGCAATGTAACAGGAATATTTAGACTTATGGATGCCACCCGTTCGATAAAATACCTTATTTCACTGAAAGAATAAACATTTTGTTTTCGAAATGATAGTTTCCGGATTTGACCATATTAATTAACTAAGGCTCGTATTTCTGTGTGTTATTATGTTATAATTAAGTCTTTGATTTGATAGAGCAGTCTGACTGAGCGGTGGTAGGCAGTAGCAGGCTCGTAAGCATTCATTCAAACAGCACTTTCCTGCGTTTGCCAGCAGCTCTTCGCAATGCTTGAAGCACAGCGCTGTTTATGACTTCAAGCCTATCAACTCCCGAGATTAGGCTGGCAATATAAGTGCCTATAAGAACATCCAATAGTCAAAGGTATATTAAATAAATGGTATAGAGAGAAATAATCCTAGAATTCCTATAATAACTACAACCTAAAACTTCTTAACTGGGAATATTGAAGACTCATGTTAAAAGGAACCACCAGCTTTCAAATGTTCTCATGTTCTGAGCAAGGAACTTAAACCTTAGCGTTTTAACATGGCACATATTGCACTTTTACTTTCTTCTCCAACACTTTGTTTTTGCATTATTTAAACCAAATTGAACATGTTTCATTATTTATTTGAGACTAAATTGATCTTTATTTATTTATTATATTAAGTTATAATAAAAGTGTTCATTCAGTATTGTTGTAATTGTCATTATTACAAATACATATATATAAAAAAAAAAAAAAATGTCCGATTAATCGGTAACTTTTTTGGGTTCTCCAATAATCGGTATCAACGTTGAAAAATCATAATCGGTCGACCTCTAGTGTGTGTGCCTTTCCAAATCATGTCTAATCAATTGAATTTACCACAGGTGGACTCCAAGTTTTAGAAACATCTCAAGGTTGATCAAATGGAAACAGGATGCACCTGAGCTCAATTTTGAGTCTAATACTAAGGTGTCTGAATAATTATGTAAATAACGTATTCATTTTTTTTTTATTAGCAAAAATGTTTAACTTGTTTTAGCTTTTTCATTATGGGGTATTGTCGTTTTTTACAATTTTATTTCAATTTTATAATAAGGCTGTAACGTAACAACATTATGAAAAAGTGAAGGCGTCTGAATACTTTCCGAATGCACTGTACACATGTTTAAGACACACAGGAGTGCCTTGTGGTGAAACTAAGTTTTATACCTTTTAACTTAAGTACATAGTTGTTTTCAATAAACACACACACACACTTTCTTATTAACTTGATTGTCCATCTGTGTGTGTAGCCTACATTAGGTCCAACCAGATCATGGGCTGGGGGGAGAAGGCCATAGAGATCAGGTCTGTGGAGACAGGACACCTGGACGGGGTCTTCATGCACAAGAGAGCCCAGAGACTCAAGTTCCTGTGTGAGAGGAATGACAAGGTAAGTTATGCGTACAACACACACACACACTGCTTACTTGCATAGATGTTCATCAATGTTGATAATGATGCCACTCTCTCTCACACTCTCTCACACACTCTCACTCTCACACTCACTCACTCCGTCTTTGTCCTGCAGGTGTTCTTTGCGTCGGTGCGTTCTGGAGGTTCCAGCCAGGTCTACTTCATGACCCTGGGCCGTACCTCCCTGCTTAGCTGGTAGTGTACACACACACCCAGCAGCATGAAGACAGCACCCCTCAGTTTATTACCACCATAATGATGACTCATGACAATGATTATCTTGAACTTGACGTACAACTGGAGTACCGAGCTTCACTGAGCTCTGAGGCGGCGTGATACCTAAATATCACCTGTTTCAAATAAGAAAAGACAATTGCACGATAAACGGACTGAAATCATGAAGGGGAGGCCTCGGGGTCCCTATAGGCTGATGGGACTGTGTTTGTTTGTGTCAGTTGGTAGTGTTGTCATCATGCCCATTGGCCACTCTGCTCTGACAACAGACGTCATCAGCTTTCCTGGGTTCTTGGCCCCCAAACCCTACTAGAGCCTTCCCTTACCTCCTGCACCAGTGAGAGTAGGGATCTGAGCCCGACTTATTCAAAACACTAGTAGATGTTAATGTGTGTCTATTGGAAGAAAAGAGAGGGGGGATGTATTGTGTGACAGAGGGAGGAAAAGAATGAAAGAGACTGTTGCGGAGGAAGGGAAGCTTATAGCACCAGACAGGTGAAGGGTCATACAGTAGTTTGTTATTGTGTTTAGTCCAGGTTATGTTCAGGTCAACTTCTGTGTTGAGAGTTTCTTAGATCAGTTCCTCTGACTGACATGCCGTTGCATTTTCAAATGGGTCGTGCTTGACATTGAAAATGTAACTTTTGTCTCTTTTTCACTCCGGCCTTCCTCTTGATAAGGGTTCAAACAGGGTTAAAGTATAGAGAGAAGTTTCAACAAAGATGTCGACTTAACCCTTAATAGGACACTGCAACCTTATAGGGGCCTTTCCAGTCCCATATACTCCTGAGGGTCTTTTCCAGCCTCCCTCAACTTTAACGTGTCACATTGCCTCTCCTTGGTCGTGTTGGGCAAACTGTGAATGGGTTGATATGTACAGTAGACTCTAGAGAATGGTCTTGGTCTTGACTTTGACCCACCATTTGGTAGCATGATGACCAGGGTATTCAATGAAACAAGTGTCAAGATGAAATATACCTTAACGATTTGTAGATGAAGCTTTAAAATCCACAACATATCCAAATGTATCAGCAACCACAGGTTCGATTTGTTTGTTTTTCATTTTAATGGGCCCCTCCACTGAATTCAGGTTTGCGTTTGTCGCTACTTGTAAAATCTGTTGTGACAAATGCATTAGGTTTTGCTCATAACTCCTACAGGAAATGTATCAAAATCTGACATTTGAGTGAGATTGAATTATTACATGTAAAAACTATTATGAAGCAGCATGGCCCCCATTTTGATACATTTGTCAAATCGTTGTATTTCCATGTTGGACTCTTTAATACCATCAGACCACCATAGCCTGGTAGCTTCACCCCCTCAGCTTGTCTGCATTATTTTAGTATCTTGACTCTGAGGGCAGAAGGGAACATTTTGTTTTGTACAGTCTGTCCCAGTCCAGGCAGTAGTATGCTATGGATTAAAGCAACACGACAACAACCTGGAAGCTTTTCCAAACCCCAGCAGCTCCTGGTTGTAATTCTTTAGTTTTCCTCTCGTCTCTTGATCCAACTAGTGAAAAATGGGACTGCACTTGTTTGTCCTAATGTTTCCTGGTTAGCCTGGGTGCCAGTCTGAAGCAGCAGCAAGGAGCTCCACTGTCCTTGTCTTCTGAGATAGACTGGCACCCTGGTTAGATTCTTTGTATGTGTGTATGGACAAACTTTTTTTTCAAGAATGGAAATCATAATGTCTCTATGGTCACATGTCCCTCCAATGCTTGACCCTCTTACAGTGGACTGTCACATCCTGTTTGGGTGAGATGATTCCAGGCCTCTCTAAAGAACGCAATGCTGTAAGATTATAGATATGAGATGCTTTCTCATCTGTGAAACGCGGTGCATGCCAAGATGGCATAAGTCACACATTTTAACAGTGTTACAAACCACTACAGAAAGTATCGATTACATTTTTAACTCCTTAGTTTGTTTCTGTCATTTTTATTACCCTTATAATTATGCGGCTGCAGTGGTTTATAAAAGTTAATGCACACATTATGTTAAATGTTTACAGAGGCAATGTTTTGTTAAACCAATGTGCATCAATATAAATATTTATGGTTTATTTTAGGGCAATAATCCCTTTTTTTTTTAGCTTTTGTATCATTTGGAGGTTCATGTACAGGAATAACCCTCGACCTCTGTTCATTCACTTTTCAAAAATGACAAAATTCTGAGTTTAAATCACTGATTTTCCTGCATAACACAGCAGTGTGCCCTTGGCTGTGGCAACGTTGCAGCAACGCTGTGACAAGGTTCTCTGCCGCCCAGGTGCCAGGTGACATGTTTTCCTCAAGTGTTTCTACCATGCTACTCTAATTTATGTCCTCTGTGTATTATGGGAATTGTTGTATTTTCCTCAAGGTCTTTTTTCCATTGAATAAAATCCTAAGTAATTTACTAAATTGTGTGGGGTAGTTTTGTAACCCTTTAACATAAAGCATTCAGTCTTCTCTATTGTGTGAAATAAATGTGGGGCTGTAAACGCATCAAATGTCAAATGAATCTGAGCCTAAGAAACATTATGGAAATATTGTATTTTAAGTGTTCCAAATATGGTAACATTTATACAAACCATGTAAAAGAACCCCAAGTAAATGTTGCATGACATTTCCATAATTTAACCCATTTTAATTAATTTATCTTCAAGTAAAGACTCCTTGTACTTCTGTCAGCTCACCACAAGATGACCCTGTACCACGCACTGCTCCTAGCTCTAGCCTGTCTGCTCTAGCTTCCTCCCAGGCAACTCGAGCCGGATGTTTATGTCAACCATCAGCAGGTGAACTGAAAGGTTTGTTTCACGATAAGACATTTTCACGTTTGGGCCACATACAAGTGCCATAAATTTGGCTAGCCGTTTGTATGTAGCTAGCTTGGACGATGTTACTGGTGGTTCTGACTATCAAGATTTCGGTATGAATTGCACGTCGAACTTCAAAAGGAAGCAGCAATGCTGCAGGCAGTCTAATCCTGTCAACGCTAGCTAACTAGTTAGGTAACCTACAAACGGTATCATTTTGCAGCTGTCAATTATTTTACATTTTAGCTAGCCAACTTTGTGTCGAATGCCACGCCCAGCAGCTGTTGGCACTGTAGACTAGAGCATGTAAGGACCACCAAATAAGTGCTGCTGATTCTAATGTCGCTAACTTGGCTACCTACGACTGGTGAGTGAATTTCTTGTGCTTTTTAAGTTAGACATTTAGCGATCTAGATCACAACAGGCTCCGTGTGTGTTACCCACGCCAGCCTGCACGTGTCCCACTGTCTCCTCTTGTCCATTCAGCTGTAAGAGAGAGGGGCACCTGCACCCCAGACATGAGCATGGAGGCCTCATGAAAGATTTGATTTTTTTTTAAACAGAAGCCACCATTCACAATTGGGTGGGCTGACTGGGGAGTTGTCTGGCCTGGGCAATGGGTTTGCTTGGCCCAACAGCTGGCCTGTCCTATGAGGGGGTCTCCCTTTCTCCTGCCTGCCTCCAGGTCCTCACCCTGGCCCCATGGACCACAGCACTCCTGCTGCTGCTCCTCACCGACCTGGCCCTCTGCCACGGCTGGAGGCAGCCTGTCAATAGCAGCCATTACTGGTCAGTGGTCAAAAGTAACTAAAGGGACAATTTTTTTATTAGGGCAAAATTATTTTCTAAATATTTCCTGAACCTTCCTCCTGTTTTGTGCCTACTGAACATGTGCATGTTGACTGAGATGGCTGGAGGTCAGTGGTGATGTGGCCCTTGTAACTGAAAAGCCAGTGGGGTCAAATAAAAGGTCAGAGAGCACAGTGGCCATAGATGCTATTAAATGACTATTCTAATTCCTAATTCTATGACGGTGGCCATACGGCCCTCTTCTGCTCACTTTGACACTGGTAGCGCAGTGTCTTCTAGTAAAAGTGTCCCCGACTCTCTACTTCACTACTTGTCTTTTTAACCCTAATTTGCATAGTTCAGGCCTATTGTCCTAGGCCTATTACTGTTGAAAAAACATTTGAAACCAAATCTTCATCTAACCTTTGAAACTGTTTGGAGTGCTGTGTTGAAGACGACCTGCCATTTTGAGGAATGCCAGCTATTTGTGGCTGAGAATGCAAATCGGGGTATAGGTGAACTTCCAGCAGTTGTTGCTGCAAAGACACCTGTTTACTTTAAGTCGAGGGGGCAGGTGGTCTCTAAGCCACTGTAACAGTGTGGCTAATGGTCAATGGGCTACTGTGTTATTAGACTATGTTATACAGTATGTTGGGTGGACCGCCAGCAGTTGTCGTAAAGACACCTGTTTACTTTAAGTCGAGGGGGCAGGTGGTCTCTAAGCCACTGTAACAGTGTGGCTAATGGTCAATGGGCTACTGTGTTATTAGACTATGTTATACAGTATGTTGGGTGGACCGCCAGCAGTTGTCGTAAAGACACCTGTTTACTTTAAGCCGAGGGGGCAGATGGTCTCTAAGCCGCTGTAACTGAGAGTGGCTGACAGCTTACGGTCAATGGGCTACTGCAGCGTTCACCAACTGGCGGGTCGAATTTGATTGTATTCAAATGAAAGCGAGGTTTGTAATGATTGTTAAAGTCAAACATATTTGTTTGGACTTCTTGTGCTCAATTTGCAGTCTACAAATGATTTGTAATTATGTTCTGGCCCTCCAACCATCTGCTCCAGAAAACATTGGCCCGTGTCTGAATCTAGTTGATGATCCCTGGTCTACTATGTTATTAGACTGTTATACAGTACCATGGGCCAGCTTTACTCTTTTGCCTCCAGCTCTCCAACATCTGCCCGGGCTACTCTGCTCTCCTCAGCTGCTGTGGTTCTATTACACAGCCAAGGTAATACTGAGTGCTAAAACACAACTCCGATGCGCTCACAGTCCCAACAGTGACTTATGTGAGTGTCAGATAAACAAGTCACAGTTGGGAGCATTTTACTTTTGTTTATAAAGAAAGTTCTGTCCAGTGCCACCAACTCCATTTAAACTTGCCTAAATACATGCAGTGTTTATCCCAACTTAAAGTTCAGGAACTAAACAAATTATTTGTGCTTCCAAGTCATTTCCCTTAAAGTGTGCCGCCTGGAACAATTAAAAAGTGTCCCTTTTCATACTCATTCCAGCCCACCCTACATGCCCATCCTGTCCCCTTTCACCCCACTGCGACTCCCCCCCTCCCCTCTTGCATTCTCTGTAAGGACATGCAGTGCTTTTAACATGATTTACCCCAGTAGAAGTGTGTAACCCTGACCCTCACCCCAACCAAGCCAAAAACAAAGGGGTTAGAGCTGCTGCAGTTCCCCAGCTAGCCAGGTGTTCCTCACCCCAGGCCAGTGTTCTAGTAGCGCTGGCCTCATGTTGCAGCTGCCTGCATGACTCCCTTTGTGTGCCTCTGTTATTGACCATACACCCCCTCTTTGATTCATTGCTCACACAGGGGAAGACCCTTTCAGAGTGACAGGGGCTGTGTGTGTGTGTGTGTGTGTGTGTGTGTGTGTGTGTATATATCTCTGTCTACGCGTGCCTATAGGAGACTGGGTTCATATGCGCCTGCCCGCCTGCGTTTGTGGGTCTCATTGTGAGGTCACTGCACTCCCATTGGTGGAGCCAGGCAGCCAGTGTCTAACCGCGGAATGGTCGACATTGTAGCTCCATCTGTTGAGGCACTCATTGTTCAACCTGCCTGGCTTTCTTGGGAAAAACTGTACCTTATGGTAAACACACTATCCTTGGATTTTGGGTTTGAAGAGTAGGAAGCGTATGGAATGTGAAATACTTTATTTTTTGCTCACATCTGTTGAGCAGGGGGGGGATCTATGAACTTCTAAAAGCTTTCTCTAATGCTGGAATGAACCAAGTTATTTCCTTAAGGCCATTTTACTAAGGAGGTTTGCTTTGTTTGGCCGTTGGATGTTTTACTGAGGTCAGGGTAAGTGGAGATATTAGGCCTAACAATTTAGGCTCTTTCTCATCAAACCATGTCTGTTTCAATGCAGAATTTCAATAGGCTTATGTCTTCTGACAGAATTATAACAGGTTTAAAAAAACAAGTTGCCATGAGCGTTTGTAATGACATCAAATATGTTAGTATTTAGCTGTACCCAATTAGGCCTTTTGTGTTATTTTTCCTTGGAATGTGTAGTGATTTATGTTTGACTAAGGGCATGTCTCTTCACCAGTGGAGTGATCACCTTTGAACACGTTGTCTCCCCGCACCTGTGTGACCGGTTTCTCTTTCTTATAGGGCTCTCACAGGGCTTTGGGGCAATGTCTTTTCACAGCCTCTTTAAGGGACTTGTAGCACGAGAGGGTGTATGTTATGAGACACTGACTGTGCATATGTTTTGTTTCAACATTTAGTTTATTGTGGTTTTACAGTTTAGTGAAAAATACCAAATCGTGTGGAGGCTGTAGCAAGTTATGCAACACTTCTTTCTGAAAATAGTAATCTATTGGGGTAGTCTGAATTTGACCTAGATATACAGTGCCTTCAGAAAGTATTCACGCCCCTTGACTTATTCCACATTTTGTTGTTACAGCCTGAATTAAAAATGGATTAAATATAAACAAATTCTCACCCACCTACACACAATATCCCATAATGACAAAGTGAAAACCAGTTTCTAGAAATGTTTGCACTTTTATTGAAAATGAAGTACAGAAATCAAATTTACGTAAATGTTTACACCCCTGAGTCAGTACTTTGTAGAAGCACGTTTGGCAGCGATTACAGCTGTGAGTCTTTCTCTTACAGCTTTACACACCTGGATTGCGCAACATTTCCCCATTTAATTCTTTAATCATTGCTAGACAACCCTTTTCAGGTCTTGCCATAGATTTTCAAATAGATTTAAGTCAAAACTGTAACTCGGCCACTCAGGAACATTCACTGTCTTCTTGGTAAGCAAATCCAGTGTAGATTTGGCCTTGTGTTTTAAGTTATTATTCTGTACAGGCTTTCTTCTCTTCACTCTGTCATTTAGGTTATTGTGGAGTATAGTTGTTTCCTCTTACTTTCTCTGACGGAATAATCTCTCCGAAAGTGAATGAGAATCAAACTAAGCTTCATGTCCGTGTTTTAAGCCTCGTTCTGAATTCTAAGAGACTATTGGAGACTTGGCCAGTTTGATAATAGTTTGGTTTTAAAAGGTAAATTATTTGTTAATTCCTTTGCTTCAAAATACTTTTGGACGAACATTACTGGAAAAACTGTCTCACTGAGATGAAGGTACTAGAAACATTGTCACTGGCTGGGTGGTGGCGTATGAGTGATGTGTTGCTGATGAGATGGGGAAGAGACAATGTCGTGTTTTTTTTTTAGGATGAAGAAGAGAAGGTTCTCCCTTTTAGTGTCACGTGACTCTGTCTGGCGGGGCGGACGCAGCGGGCTCCATGGAGCGTGCTACACGGAGAGGGGGAGGACCAGAAGTTGCTCTCGTTCCCCTGCGGTTCCAGAAGACATCTGTTGCCCTGGCTAATGGCAGTAAAGCCTTCAGCCCCCTCCATCCCTCCCAGCCAGTGCTGAACAGGGCCAACCCTTCCTTTTCTTTGGAAATAATTCAACTCTGCAGACAGCCACCCCCCTCTTCACAATCAATACCAGAACCAAGGAGGGAAAATCCAGACCCCCCCCCCATCTCACACACCGCTGCCCCCCCAGCCCAAAGCCCTGTGTTACATATTCATTAGCCTACCGCTTCAGTGCTTCAATCAATGAATGCACCGCCAATACTAGGAGGGACTCTGGGCTGATGTTTGAAAGATGCTATCGAATGAAACGGCAGTTGAGCCTGGCGGCTGTCCAACAAGGCATGACATCATAGTCCACACAGCTTGATAGTTATGCTGTCACTGATAATGAGCTACGTTCTTCAAAGGAAAAGGTTGTAGGCTACATGACAAAAGATTTCTGTAACTGCTTTTTGGTTTCTAGCCGACATTGTATTATCTGCATGTCTGAAGCAGCTTCTGTGAGCCTCTGGGGTTTGTGGCCAAAGTCTTTTTCAAATCTCTGCCGTCTGTTTCTCTCCTTAACTGGTAGCTGGGTCATATTGAGTGCCTGCGAGAACACACGTTGAAAGATGCTGAGCGAAGGCCTCAGAGCAGGGCGGACACCCTCCACTGCATGTTCTGCATCCCATCAGGAGGACTGTTGCTTCGAGAGGCTCGTCACCTAGACAACACAACCCAGTCCCCTTCTGTGTGTGCGGCTGTGGACAGGCGGCGGGTGCTCAGAGCATCAACCCGACAATGGCTGCAGCGGAGGTGACCCCGAGTGCAACTGGCAGTTGTATTGTTGGGGAACGTCAGTCAGGCACACTTAAGTGGCCCCTCTTCCCCGGGTCTTCCTTTGTGCACAAAGGACAGAATTATTCCAGCTCTGTCTTTTTAAGGGACATTCTTTCAACCGCTGCAGCCTAGCAACCCTGGGTCATGTTGCTAAGCAGCCCTCTTTCATGTAATGCACACACTCCCATCCTCCCACCCCACCATGACACCTTTAAATGTATGTTACATTTTAGCAGACATGAAAACATGTGGATGAGGTTTTAGGTAATCTTTAAAAGGCTACAGGCTGCAGACTCAACAGATGTATCTGCTAACGTGATGATGCCCTGTAACCACATTGTTGCACAGTTATGGCTAAATGATGATGCTGTGGGCTATACACTGACTGTTATTTCTTGTGATATTATAATATCCAGTTGTTTATATAGTGCCCATCCGGGTTGGGGTCTTCAAATCCATTTCACAATACAAGAGATCTATTGAAACCTCTCTTCAAGAATTGAAAAGGGCCATTTATTTTAAGTGAGGATTTTTCCATTGAATTGGTATTTCAATGCTGAAATGACTCCTGAAATGACTGGATTGAAATGGAAACTACCCCAAGTACCATGGTGCCCTATCTTTGAGGAACATACCTAATATTTCCTCATTGCAACTTGCAAGTGATCAAATTCTGCCACCCTATTGGTTACCATTGAGGCCTGAGTGTCTCTCTTGATTTACTTCCTGTTCCTTTAGTGTTCAAACGAGTGACTCTTCCTCAGGGGAGGAACCATATGCTCCTGAAGCACGGGGGGAGTCAGGCCTTAGCCCAACAAACAACGGCTATTTGTGTTTAAACAGAGCATCCTCTGTTCCCCTTGAGATTGATGTGTTGTGACGTGGGCTGGGTGAGAGGCGGCACGCCGTGGCTGGCCCCTCTAAAAGAGCGGGAACCCCTTAATTAGGACAGGGCACCCCCAGGAACGCACCCCTCTTTGTCTCAGCCAATCTGTGCCCTGCTGGGGAGCTCGGCTCAGGTCAGCTAGTCACATCCAACAACCAAATTAGGTTCAGTGTTTGAGTAGCATAGACATGGTCTTATTTTACTAAAAAAACATACAATAGTTCCCATATGTTTCCTAAGACAGCAGTCTGTCGCAGAGCATATGTCAAGTTCTGTATTTATTGCAGTACAATTTGTCCAAAAGTGTCAAATATTGGTTTATTGAGGATCATTCGTTTGGTATATTCTATTATTCTGTCTCTCTCTCTCGGGTGAAGCTCACAGCTCCGTCTACCTATCCTCACTAAAACCAAGAAATGAATCTCCCAGGTGTTGATAGTCAAGTCCGTTGAAGTTTCTCATCAGGTTACTGACACCAGAGGTGTGTAGGAGATGTATGTCTCGTGAGATCCGAACTTTAACGAGACATTTTATGAGCATGGATTCCCTCCTATTGTTTTTGGTCTGAAGTCAAGCCTTGTCTAATGGATCTCAGTTCGTCCTTGGGCTTTACTCACTGAAATACTCTTCCAATCGTTTTGAACCATCCATTTAACTCGCTCTTTTACATCTCTCTCTTTCTCTCTCTCTCTCTCAGGCGCTCATGCCATGGACACGGTAAGACGGGGGTAGAAGTGGTGGGAGTGGTCCTCCGGGTCAGGCCTCAGCCCAGAGCTGGATGTTTGTGACAGATTCATGGGCCTGAAGGACCATCCGGAGGAGGATGGAGCAGGCCTTATCCTTGACCTGGGGCTGGATTTAGAGTACCTCCACATCGAAGGCTCCGTCAGCAGGCAGGCTGGCGCCGATACAGGGCCCAGTATGGAGCGGGGAGAGGAGGAGGAAGAGGCCTGCAAGGGCAGTGGCAGTTGCAGCTTGTCCACGCCTGGGGGGAAGGAGGGGGAGGTGGTGGGGGAGGAGAGTGCTGGGTTCGACAGTGACCCGGAGCCAGCCCGAAACAGCACCGGTTCTAACCCGGCTGGAAGAGTGTCCGTATCTGAGCTAGATGGAGTGCCTGTTCCCAACACCCACCAACCTCTGTGCAGGACTCCCTGTGTGGACCTGGGGTCCGAGGGGCCTCCTGACCCTCCGTCGGGGGAGCCTTCATCCGGGGAAGCCCTGAGGGAGTACCAGTCCAAGCTGGAGTTTGCTCTGAAGCTGGGCTACACCGAGGAGCTGGTGCGGCTGGTGCTGGCCAAGCTGGGGCCGTACACACTCATCAACGACATACTGGGAGAGCTGGTCAAACTGGGCCGTAAGGTCGAGACAAACCAACAGCTGACTGGGTCCACGGCTTCACAGACCGCCCCCTCCACCTGCTCCTCCTCTTCCTCCTCTTCTTCCTGTGGGTATGTGGAGGCAGTGGAGGCGCAGCAGGGGAGGACAGACTCCCCTTATCAGACAGACCTCCTCCTGGGGGACAAGGACAACCTGCGGCCCGTCGTCCTGGACGGTAGCAACGTGGCAATGAGGTGAGGGTCTATGAACCATAGACGGTCATCTTGATTACAGAAAACGCACAATGGCTATTTCCTCCATTGTAGCCCGTTGTAAAGGTAGTTGGGTAATTGTTGTCAAAGTCACCTACATATTGTTGATATGATGTTAGAGCCTGTAAGGTAGTTAACGTCTGTCTCCATCTCTGGTAGCCACGGCAATAAAGAGGTGTTCTCCTGCTACGGCATCCAGCTGGCTGTTGATTGGTTCCTGGAGCGAGGTCACCGTGACATCACTGTGTTTGTGCCGTCCTGGAAGAAAGAGCAGTCCCGCCCTGACGCCCTCATCACAGGTAAACACAAACACACCTGAGAGTTCACATACATATGTCAGATGGGCCTCAGTGCTTACTGGATTACACGGTTCTCCAATTCTCTCCATCTCTCTAGACCAGGATATCTTACGTCGTCTGGAGAAGGACAAGATCTTGGTGTTCACTCCGTCTCGTCGGGTCCAGGGTCGCCGGGTGGTCTGCTATGACGACCGTTTCATCGTCAAGCTGGCCTACGAGTCCGACGGCATCATCGTCTCCAACGACAACTACCGCGACCTGGCCAGTGAGAAGCCAGAGTGGAAGAAGTTAATTGACGAGCGGCTGCTCATGTACTCGTTTGTCAACGACAAGTAAGGAAGGAGTGATACGGCTCCGGCTTAGTGTCCATCTTCTTTAGCCTAGAAGTGGTATGATGTTCATTATGTTAATACTTGGCTGTATAGGATTAAGTATGTTAATATGGTAATAATCTCTCTCCACTCCTTTCTCCCTCCCTCGCTCCTCCCCTCCCTCGTTCTCTCTCTCCCCTCCCTCGTTCTCTCTCACCCCTCCCTCGCTCTCTCCTCCCCTCCCTCGCTCTCTCTCCTCGCTCTCTCTCCTCCCCTCCCTCGCTCTCTCTCTCCTCGCTCTCTCTCCTCCCCTCCCTCGCTCTCTCTCCTTGCTCTCTCTCCTCGTCTCCCTCTCTCTCCTCCCCTCCCTCGCTCTCTCCCTCCCTCCCTCGCTCTCTCTCCTCTCCTCCCTCGCTCTCTCCTCTCCTCCCATGCTCTCTCTCCTCCCTCGCTTTCTCTCCTCTCCTCCCTCGCTCTCGCTCCTCCCTCTCTCTCACTCTCCCCTCCCTCCCAGGTTCATGCCTCCTGATGACCCTCTAGGTCGTCATGGTCCCAGTCTGGAGAACTTCCTGAGGAAACGTCCCATCATGCCAGAGCACAAGAAGCAGCCCTGTCCTTACGGTGGGCCCCGCCATTATTATTAACTCTTTAATATGTTTATCACTTGACCTCCACCATGTCCATGACTTCTCCCAGTGTTATAATGTGAATGAATCATTTCTTCATCAGCTGGATGACTTCCAGCTACTGGTGCTGAAGATGCATTGGGTTGCTACTTTCTAAGTGAACCACTGCCGCATCATGGCAGCAGGTTAGCCTAGTGGTTAGAGTGTTGGACTAGTAACCGAAAGGTTGCAAGTTCGAATACCCGAGCTGACAAGGTACAAATCTGTCGTTCTGCCCCTGAACAAGGCACTGTTCCTAGGCCGTCATTGAAAATAAGAATTTGTTCTTAACTGACTTGCCTAGTTAAATAAAGGTAAAATTAAATTAAAAATCATCACTAGCCTGTGTGCTAACCAGTTCCCTATCCTTTCTCCCCCTTTCTTTAGGCAAGAAGTGCACTTACGGCCACAAGTGTAAGTACTACCACCCGGAGAGGAGTGCCCAGTGCCAGCGCTCGGTGGCAGACGAGCTGCGTGCCAGCGCCAAGACCTCTGCCACCTCTACTAGCGCCAAGGGCCAGGCTGGCGAGGCCGGGCTGGTGAAGAGCCACAGCGTGCCCAACAATGTAGCGATGGGTACCAAAAGAGGTTCTGCCCCCAAAAGGCAGTGTGACCCCAGCATCCGGGCGCTGTCCTACGGCGAGGCAGAGGGCAAGCTGAGACACGCTGAGAAAAGCAACAGCCTCAGTAGTAGTAGTGGGAGTAGTTTTTGTAGTGGGAGTGTTACTCTGTCCCCTGCCCCTGGAGGACCCCCCTCTGCCCTCAGCGACCCCCAGGAACAGCCACCGAGCCTGGGCAGGGACACACCCTACATGACCCTGCCGTACCCCCACCCTGACCCCTACTCCTCCAGCTGTGACCCTCCAGATCTGAGCTACTACTCAGTGACGCCGGCCCACTCTGGCCTGGCAGCACGGAGGAGTCCGGAGTCCCGCTTCCCGCTGGACACGGACCTGCGTCTGCTGGGCTCGTCAGACTGTGGCAGCAGCGGATGTGACTCGTACGGAGAGAGAGCCTCCTGTCTGTGCTGCCCCGGCCCTCTGCTGGACAAATACATCCACCATCAGCATCATCAGCACCATCAACACAACCGCCTATACTCTCAACACTCTGCCCCCCTGCTCGAGCCACACCACCCCCACCCCTCCCCCCACACCCACACCTCTGTCCTCTATGGCTATCACCAGAGCCTGGCACGGGGCCACAGCTTCCCTCACGACGAGCCCCCTGACCCCCACCTGAAGCGCCCTCTGTACCCCCTCCCGCACCAGGCCGTAGGCGCCCGCTCCAGCTGCCCTGGAGACTACCCCTCTGTGTCCCAGTCCGGCCCCTACCCTGCTGGCTCCCCTCTGGGCCGCTGCCTGGCCAACACGCGGCTGGAGACGCTGTCAGACTCCCGGCTGTACGAACGCTCCCTGCTGCCCCCCAGGAAAGCCTTCTCCTGGGATCCCTACTCCAGCCAACCCCCTCAGTCCCGCTATGAGACTTACCAGAGTCTACCGGAGACCCACGATGTAGGCTGGGGACACACATCTCCATGGGGACAGACCACACACTCTTACCACCCACCCTACCCCCCTCACCCCTCTCAGCCCCCTCACCCATCCCATGCCCCTCAGCCATCCCACCCGTCCATGCCCCCCCACCACATGCACCAGGAGCCCCCCGCCCTGAGCCGGTACGGGGAGGTGCGGGGGAAGGTCTACCTCAACCTGTGTAACATCTTCCCCTCTGAGCTGGTGGGCCGGGTTATGGGGAGGAACCCCCATGTGACGGACGCCCAGCAGCTAGCTGCCGCCATCTTGGCTGAGAAGTCCCAGTCCGGCTACTGAGTCCAGCTAGCCTACTACTCTCTCCCTATTCATAACAACAGTTAGTTGTAGTTTTGACAATATAAGGGTTTGACTGTACATTTGTTTGTGGATAACTTAGTGTTAATCATGTGCAGGTGAGGATATGCGTTGATTTCCAAGTCACTTTTTCCTCCGCTGTTTGAAACATTTTAGAAATAACTGGAATCCGAGGGATCTGATTATATGCCTAATCTTACTTCTATTCTATATTTTCTACTCCATTTGGAAACATTCACCCCCAAATTGACCACCATTTATCAACAGAATCTTGGTTGTTGGGGATGTGTATATCTTCTGTGTTCAATCGGTCTAATTGATTTGTTTCTCTGTTTTTCAGTGCTGTGTGTTTTGTTTGTGCCTGTTGTTGTGATAGTAGGTGGCTGAGTTAGTCTTCTGAGTTGAGAGAATGTCTTGCAGTAGTTGTAGAGACGGGCACGTTCGTCGACCTTGTCTTAGTTTTAGTAAGGGACGTCTCTGGCCCCTCGTTTTGGCTCCAAGCCTGCAGCTGCTACAGACACGGTAGACTCGAGCTCAAATCCCAAGTCAATTCCCTTTGGCTGTTTTCCCTGAAGACCTATCCAAATGGCTCAGAGCACTTGGCTTGATGTTGACAATCTGTTACAGTTACCGGCACAATCCCTGGTAGACAGAAAGCCTTTCTTTGTTGATACAAATTGTATCGTTCATTTAGGATTATATACCTGTATATATATCCGTAGGTGTGTAATCGATTCATGAAAAGCTGTTTATATATAGCTGGTGCATTTTAAACTATAATACTGTATGAGATATTCCAGGCAACATTTGATTGTTTTTAGACATGGTTTGTTTAGAAGTATTAATCAAATTAGATACATGAAAAAAGGTGAGGTATTCTGACTTTTTGGGATGGAGAATAGCCTAGGCTGGGTTGAACCCAAGTGGCCAGCTAGGTGAAATGAAATATGCGTGGGTCGGTAAAAAAATATTAATTTTGTTTTGTAACGAAAAACCTCTCTGGCACCGTGTGTCAGTGAGGGCCCGGACGTGGGCAAAAAGTAATGCCTTTACACGGCATTGTGCTAATGACACATCAAATACTCTGAACCATGTTCAGCAAACTGTTATGCATGTTTTGGTGACACTTTATTTTAATCGACCGTAATAAACCATTGAAGTCATTTATAAAGTGTGTTCACCATTTAATAATCATTTTCCCCACATTTATAACCAATTTACTAAACATTAGTTGTCTTTTTGCAGCCCCTAATCTAAAGTGAGTGCTATTTATACTTTATAATGTTTTGAGTGACCAGTGTAATTTCTCCCAAAAAGATGGGTTTGACATTGATAGACATTTCAGCAGTACCTGGTAAAATAAACTGACAGCACAGGATATATATACATTTGTGTATGAACTATGATTAATAAATGGTATGTACTGTTTGTAAACGCCATATAATTAACTTAGTTTATTACGGACCCTTAAAATAAAGCGTCAGCCATGTTTTCTTCAAGTGTTCTTGTATCATATTTTCTTTGTGCTTGATTTATCAGTTCTGTTGTATTATATTTGCTTGACAACTTCGTGCCTATCAAATATAGTATTGGCTTTGTATTCTTCATTAACAATTGGTTGTCCTTGTTTTGTTGGAAATGCAGTCTTAACTCTCATTTCGACAGAATTTCATGTACTTGGAATAACATTTACTATATTACAGATTGGAGTTTTCCTTTGATCTAATTCTGAGGGCAGAAAAATGTGATTTGTTAAGTTTAGGGTTGGGTTAAAACGCTTGTTTTTTCACATATTTAAAGCTGTTCATTTAGACTTATGTTGGAAAAGAAAAGTATCATTGGGATTTGAGCTGGCAACCCTGTGTGTGACGCCCTTTAACCACCCACAAGGCCTTTTATTTGACTCACCTGCATACTCTGCCCACGGACTGACAGGGTTTCATCCAGAGATAGAGGACTCTAGTGCCCAAAAGCATGTTTTAGCATGGGCAGCGCCTTTGAGGTCTTTCAACGAGTTTGAAGAAGTCAGCTGGGTGGGACTTCCTATGGGTTTAGGAAGGATCACATAATTCCATCCAGGTCGTCAGGAGGGGTCAACCAATGAATTATACTTGTGAGGAAACATATCACCAACCATGGCTTTATGCCATTTCAAAACACACTCTAGGTGGCAGTGTGCACCCTAGAAGAAAATGGACTACTTCAAAATGGAGACGGCCACAATGACGCTGCCCGTGAGCTGACGCCATAACGGGAAAGATGCAATGTCTATGGTTTCATTCTGCCCTCGATGCCAAGCTGTTTGAACAAGTTCAAATAAAGAAAAACACCAATGAGCCAAACATTTGATGTGCAACAAGTCAATGGCAATTAGTGCTGTTAATTTGGCTTTACATTTCCTGATGTGATCAATGTTAGTGGCAGCTGACCAGATAGAGGACAGTGAGAAAAAACATTTTCAGATCAAAAGATGAACTGCTCATTGTATGTTCTTGTTATCAAGAAGGTGTCGTCTGCACTGCATTAATTAAACCATGAATGAACAGTGTTGTTCGAGGTTCATGTCTAAAGAATCACTGACATTCAAAATCACTTATCAACATAACTTTTACTGGTGTCAGAGGTACCAATCATTTAAACCAATACTATATTTGTTACATATATACAATATAAAAAAGATAAAGGCAACTTCATTTGAAACTTTTGTGAAACCAATGGACTAAGCTCCATCCGGGCCTTTATCTTACAGAAACACTAGTATGAACATAAGGAAAAACTGAACCGCATACGTGACAGCTGGTTCCAACACAGGCATCACTGACACGGCTCTCATTGGAGGCGACACAAGCGGGCTAACAGGCTCAGCCAATGGGAAAAGCCCAACTCAATGCACCCTGCCCTAAATATGGGGGATGCTGGCATGTAGAGGAGTTCTTTTCACCTCTAGTGAGCTACTGATGCATGCTGGTAGATAGTTTGATCTTGGAACACATTACAAAAATAAGTTGGAAGCACAGTTTTTTCACCTGCTATGGCAAATACAACCCCTATATTTGGACACTCACTGGGTTAACGAAAAGGCAGGTTTGGGTCAAGCCCCTTCAGTGTCCTCCGGATCCAAACAAGTGCTTTATTTTATTAAAACTCTGGCTTTAAGATCAACTTAAACCAGCTGTCTAGTGTAGCATAATACATTCCATCCAATTGCAAAAAAAAAAAAACTGAACACTCGGGTTCATTCAAAACGCACCAGTAACATTTATCCACAAAGCTGGAGTTAATTTGATTTGGAGTGAGTAAAAAGGTTGTGTGAGAAAAGATCAAGGTCTGAAAATGTTTTTATTGGCCTGTTCTCTATTCCCACTGAACATAACATTTAAATCTGCAGAATTATAAGATTGAGATGGGGGGGGGGTTGCCCCAAGAGGCTGGGTCCCTCTAATGAGAGCGTATAAATAGGGGGGCACATTCACCTCTAACATCTGCACTGGTCTGTCTCTTCACAGTCCTAAAATGGTGGCACTCTGCCATTGAGTTTCCATCCATCCTGCTGACAGCTGTGGCAGAGAAAATGGTGAGCAGATCTGTCCAGCAGCAGAGGAGAAACATGACGGTCCTATTCTGGCCCCAGTTGGCTGTCGGCAGATGCAGGTCCCGAGTCCAAACAGCACTTAACAATAACCAGTCAAACCAGCTCCACAGGACAGACACCCTGTCTACACAGCCTGGGTCACTGCAGTCCTCAACCTTACTACTGCACAGTATCGGAACAGTCCACTACAGACTCACAGCCGTGTCCTCAGTGTTGGATTGGCTTGCGTGACCTTTGATCTTCTGTATAATTTAGGTGTAGTTACAGTTCAGAGAAACTTCAGTAACAGAAGGTAGTAACACAAGGTAGATATCTCAAAGAGACCACCATGTAAAACTAGCTCCAAACTTAATATCATTTTTTTAATCAATTGTCTCCACTAGTGACACTTCAATGCGTCATCGCTTGAAAGTACATCTGGCATAAAAATAGCACTCATTTCAGTTGAAATGTTAACCAATAAAGCTACATCGCCTCCTAGTCTGAACTAGTCAAGCCACAGTCAAAACTCAATCTGTGGGAGGGGATTTGAGACCGAGTGTTTGTTTGGTCAGTCACCATGGTTACAGTATTGAGGTAGAGCTCTGTTCTCCGATGAGGACTGACGTTTTCATGGGCTCTCCAGCCAGAAAGACCATGGTATACCTCTTCAAAAGTTACTACTATGCAGACAGACAATACTGGCACTCTCACACCACTTAAGCATCTCTGTCTTTTCCAGGCCTTTGTGAGCTGGTAGGCAGAGGAAACCATCTATGGTGACTGGACATGAAACATTAGGAGTCAGCTCACAGGAGCTAAACTAACAGCTTTCGCTCTCTCTTCCTACCTGTCTGTCGCAGACGCACACACACCTAACCAATTAGCTTATCTCCATCATACTATGATGGACAAATGTGTTTCTCTACAACAGTATGACATCAAGCCTCACACCTCTCCTCAAGACTGGTGTAGTGGCTTTGCACTGATGCTCAGAGTCTAGATAGTAGGGCCGTTCCACAAAATGACTTCCTTTTGCATCCCTTTGATATTTTAAGTAGAAATGGTGAATCAATATAGACATTTTAAAAGCCTGTTCTTTTCAAATGAAGTGCTCTTTAATATAGACCACATGGTAAATTCAATAAATCTGATTTTTATATGAATAAAGACTTAGTGGCAAAATTCGTCACTCGCCTCCGACTTCCCGGGAGACTTTAACCCAGTTAACATCAATTTCTCCAGATTTTCACCATCATTGTTAAGCAATAGTTATTTTGTTGCTTTGAAAGTCATTTCTGAAGACTTTATTTCATGCGATTAGTGATTCATTTTAAGGTTACAAAAAAAACCTGGTCTCTCATTAAGGTCAACCCTGTTACGACAACTGAACGCTCACTTTAATATGGTGAAAATATTCCTTTCTAAATGTATTTTTCTACAATAGAAAACATTGAATATCTAATAGTCAAATCATAGTGTAAAAGCAGGAGAGCTTGTTCCACTCTTTTTGGCCATTTTGTGGTAGAAGACAGTGGGTCGAGTATAAAACGTCAACCCTGTTACCCATAGGCTCATTTCTTTTAAAACAATGAAATGTTTTGAAAATTGTTCACAACATAACTGAATGGATCGAGCCCCTAACACAAGCCTCTACCAGCCTCGGACCAATCTACCTTCAAAGTTAACAATGAGAACAGAGAACTTAACAAACAGGGCTTCAATAAAACGTGTCATAACCATAGATCAGAACAAAAGCAAAAAGGTTTTGAAAGTACCAGACAGCATCAATACGTTAAGTTGAAGACAACCGAGTCAGTAATACTAAAGCATTGCATACTAGCTTTCTGGCAAGAACAACAAAGCTTCCCATGGCCCTGTTCGCTTAAAAATCCAATCTTTCCCATTTTGGTTTTTCTTGTGTCTCCACATTAGATATTTGAAAGCAAAGCACAGACGCATTCTTTGCAATACAAGGAGAATACCACTTTCGGAACGGTGCAAAGCGTTGCTTGCGCCCGATTCCTGATGGAGATGCGGGCAGAGCTTTGGCAAAGTTTGAGGCGGTGGCGGCCGTGCCCTCTGGAACCTTTGCGGGTATGGGTACGGGGAAAAGGGGGGAGTGTAGGAGGGACAGCGCCTGTTGTTTTGGCGAAAAGCGAGTCGCCAACGAACGGATGGGGGAACCCAGAACAGATCACATGGACTCAAACTCGTCGATGCGCTGCTTGGTGTTGCCCAGGCGGATCTGACGTAGGGTCTTGTACTTGTCTCTCCCGGCCTTCACGTTCTCCGCGTGAAGCATGTCATTCTGGGTCTTCATGGTATCGTCTATGGCTTCAGCCAGCTCCGAGCTCAACACCTGGTGGAGGAGAGACAGGGAGAGGGTAGAGAGAGATGGAGAAAGGGAGAGGGTAGAGAGAGATGGAGAAAGGGAGGGGGTAGAGAGAGATGGAGAAAGGGAGGGGGTAGAGAGAGATGGAGAAAGGGAGGGGGTAGAGAGCGATGGAGAAAGGGAGGGGGTAGAGAGCGATGGAGAAAGGGAGGGGGTAGAGAGAGATGGAGAAAGGGAGGGGGTAGAGAGCGATGGAGAAAGGGAGGGGGTAGAGAGCGATGGAGAAAGGGAGGGGGTAGAGAGCGATGGAGAAAGGGAGGGGGTAGAGAGCGATGGAGAAAGGGAGGGGGTAGAGAGCGATGGAGAAAGGGAGGGGGTAGAGAGCGATGGAGAAAGGGAGGGGGTAGAGAGCGATGGAGAAAGGGAGGGGGTAGAGAGCGATGGAGAAAGGGAGGGGGTAGAGAGCGATGGAGAAAGGGAGGGGGTAGAGAGCGATGGAGAAAGGGAGGGGGTAGAGAGCGATGGAGAAAGGGAGGGGGTAGAGAGCGATGGAGAAAGGGAGGGGGTAGAGAGCGATGGAGAAAGGGAGGGGGTAGAGAGCGATGGAGAAAGGGAGGGGGTAGAGAGCGATGGAGAAAGGGAGGGGGTAGAGAGAGATGGAGAAAGGGAGGGGGTAGAGAGAGATGGAGAAAGGGAGGGGGTAGAGAGAGATGGAGAAAGGGAGGGGGTAGAGAGAGATGGAGAAAGGGAGGGGGTAGAGAGAGATGGAGAAAGGGAGGGGGTAGAGAGAGATGGAGAAAGGGAGGGGGTAGAGAGAGATGGAGAAAGGGAGGGGGTAGAGAGAGATGGAGAAAGGGAGGGGGTAGAGAGAGATGGAGAAAGGGAGGGGGTAGAGAGAGATGGAGAAAGGGAGGGGTAGAGAGAGATGGAGAAAGGGAGGGGTAGAGAGATGGAGAAAGGGGGGGGGTAGAGAGAGATGGAGAAAGGGGGGGTAGAGAGAGATGGAGAAAGGGGGGGGTAGAGAGAGATGGAGAAAGGAGGGGGTAGAGAGATGGAGAAAAGGAGGGGGTAGAGAGAGATGGAGAAAAGGAGGGGGTAGAGAGAGATGGAGAAAGGGAGGGGGTAGAGAGAGATGGAGAAAGGGGGGGTAGAGAGAGATGGAGAAAGGGAGGGGTAGAGAGAGATGGAGAAAGGGAGGGGTAGAGAGAGATGGAGAAAGGGAGGGTAGAGAGAGATGGAGAAAGGGAGGGTAGAGAGAGATGGAGAAAGGGGGGGTAGAGAGAGATGGAGAAAGGGGGGGTAGAGAGAGATGGAGAAAGGGGGGGTAGAGAGAGATGGAGAAAGGGGGGGTAGAGAGAGATGGAGAAAGGGAGAGGGTAGAGAGAGATGGAGAAAGGGGGGGTAGAGAGAGATGGAGAAAAGGGGGATAGAGAGAAATGGAGAAAGGGGGGGTAGAGAGAGATGGAGAAAGGGGGGGTAGAGAGAGATGGAGAAATGGGGGGTAGAGAGAGATGGAGAAAGGGGGGGTAGAGAGAGATGGAGAAAGGGGGGGGTAGAGAGAGGGTTAATTGATTGAAACCTCTCAATGACAGTTAACGCCACCCAGCAACTAAAGAAAGCCCTTTAAGGGGAGGTCATCAGGTCTTGGGGTTAAAGGTCAGAGGGGACTGACCTGCAGCTGCTTCTTGAGGCGCTCGTTCTTCTGGGCCTCGGTGACGCGCTCCTCCTCACTGCGCAGGTCCAGGGCACTCACACCCTCCAGGGAGAGCTCGGCGGCGTCCTCAGCGTGGTTCTCGTCCTGCTCCTCGTGCTCGCTCTCCGTGGAGCCGCCCGCTGGTGTCGACGGGATCGTCATCACAGTCTTCAGCTCCTCCTTGGTCTTCTCCAGGTCGTCCTGGGCTGAGATGGCCTGGGGAGAAGGTGAGTTATGGGACTTATTCAGGAAGGTGCAACGTTATAGAACATTTCAGTACAACCTACAACTGACTGATTCTATACAGTGTAGTCTATATTGTAACCAGGACACAGTGTAGAATGTAGGGAGGTGGTTACCTTCTGCTGCCATTCAGTGGCCTCCTCTTCCTTTTTCCTCTTGGCTTCCTCCAGCAGGGCTATTTTGGCGGTGAACTCGCCCAGCTCAGCGGCCAGCTGTTCCTGGTTCTTCATCTGGTCAGCGGCCTGCCTGGCCAGCTCTGCCTTGGCCTCCTCCGCTGCCTGTCTCTCCCTCTCCAGCCTCTCCGCCTCCTCCCTGGCTCTCTTCCTCTCCTGCTCCAGCTCCAGGGCCCTGCGTGTCTGCTCCTCCAACTCTGTGACCATGAACAAAATACACAAAGTCCGTTAGCCCGTCTCAAAAAACAACCCTTTTCGCTGTTCTTCCTCAAACCATGTCCAGCAGCACCCACAATTTTTACAATGTGACCAATGGGATGCTTGGTCAGCCATGATCTCACAAATAATGTGATTGACTGTAAGAACAAAACGACAAAGGAAAAATTATATAACAGGCAGGAAATGCCTATAAAAAGTGAGAGAGGACCCGCACACAACAGTAAAAACAATATGGAACAAAAAGAAAACAACATGGATGTCTCTGTCAACACACCGCCCAAGTCAGTCTATACCACTGGAACACAATGTGGATGTCTCTCTGTCAACACACCGCCCAAGTCAGTCTATACCACTGGAACACAATGTGGATGTCTCTCTGTCAACACACCGTCCAAGTCAGTCTATACCACTGGAACACAATGTGGATGTCTCTCTGTCAACACACCGCCCAAGTCAGTCTATACCACTGGAACACAATGTGGATGTCTCTCTGTCAACACACCGCCCAAGTCAGTCTATACCACTGGAACACAATGTGGATGTCTCTCTGTCAACACACCGCCCAAGTCAGTCTATACCACTGGAACACAATGTGGAGGTCTCTACACACCGCCCAAGTCAGTCTATACCACTGGAACACAATGTGGATATCTCTCTGTCAACACACCGCCCAAGTCAGTCTATACCACTGGAAACAATGTGGCTGTCTCTCAACACACCGCCCAAGTCAGTCTATACCACTGGAACACAATGTGGATGTCTCTGTCAACACACCGCCCAACTCAGTCTATACCACTGGAACACAATGTGGATGTCTCTACACACCGCCCAAGTCAGTCTATACCACTGGAACACAATGTGGATGTCTCTCAACACACCGCCCAAGCCAGTCTATACAACTGGAACACAATGTGGATGCCTCTCTGTCAACACACCGCCCAAGTCAGTCTATACCACTGGAACACAATGTGGATGTCTCTACACACCGCCCAAGTCAGTCTATACCACTGGAACACAATGTGGATATCTCTCTGTCAACACACCGCCCAAGTCAGTCTATACCACTGGAAACAATGTGGCTGTCTCTCAACACACCGCCCAAGTCAGTCTATACCACTGGAACACAATGTGGATGTCTCTCTGTCAACACACCGCCCAACTCAGTCTATACCACTGGAACACAATGTGGATATCTCTCTGTCAACACACCGCCCAAGTCAGTCTATACCACTGGAACACAATGTGGATGTCTCTCCGTCAACACACCGCCCAAGTCAGTCTATACCACTGGAACACAATGTGGATGTTACTCTGTCAACACACCGCCCAAGTCAGTCTATACCACTGGAACACAATGTGGAGGTCTCTCAACACACCGCCCATGTCAGTCTATACCACTGGAACACAATGTGGATGTATCTCTGTCAACACACCGCCCAAGTCAGTCTATACCACTGGAACACAATGTGGATATCTCTCTGTCAACACACCGCCCAAGTCAGTCTATACCACTGGAACACAATGTGGATGTCTCTCTGTCAACACACCGCCCAAGTCAGTCTATACCACTGGAACACAATGTGGCTGTCTCCCTCTCTCAACACACCGCCCAAGTCAGTCTATACCACTGGAACACAATGTGGATGTCTCTCAACACACCGCCCAAGCCAGTCTATACAACTGGAACACAATGTGGATGCCTCTCTGTCAACACACCGCCCAAGTCAGTCTATACCACTGGAACACAATGTGGATGTCTCTCTGTCAACACACCGCCCAAGTCAGTCTATACCACTGGAACACAATGTGGATGTCTCTCTGTCAACACACCGCCCAAGTCAGTCTATACCACTGGAACACAATGTGGATGTCTCTCTGTCAACACACCGCCCAAGTCAGTCTATACCACTGGAACACAATGTGGATGTCTCTCTGTCAACACACCGCCCAAGTCAGTCTATACCACTGGAACACAATGTGGATGTCTCTCTGTCAACACACCGCCCAAGTCAGTCTATACCACTGGAACACAATGTGGAGGTCTCTACACACCGCCCAAGTCAGTCTATACCACTGGAACACAATGTGGATATCTCTCTGTCAACACACCGCCCAAGTCAGTCTATACCACTGGAACACAATGTGGATGTCTCTCTGTCAACACACCGCCCAAGTCAGTCTATACCACTGGAACACAATGTGGATGTCTCTCTGTCAACACACCGCCCAAGTCAGTCTATACCACTGGAACACAATGTGGATGTCTCTGTCAACACACCGCCCAAGTCAGTCTATACCACTGGAACACAATGTGGAGGTCTCTACACACCGCCCAAGTCAGTCTATACCACTGGAACACAATGTGGATATCTCTCTGTCAACACACCGCCCAAGTCAGTCTATACCACTGGAAACAATGTGGCTGTCTCTCAACACACCGCCCAACTCAGTCTATACCACTGGAACACAATGTGGATATCTCTCTGTCAACACACCGCCCAAGTCAGTCTATACCACTGGAACACAATGTGGATGTCTCTACACACCGCCCAAGTCAGTCTATACCACTGGAACACAATGTGGATGTCTCTCAACACACCGCCCAAGCCAGTCTATACAACTGGAACACAATGTGGATGCCTCTCTGTCAACACACCGCCCAAGTCAGTCTATACCACTGGAACACAATGTGGATGTCTCTATACACCGCCCAAGTCAGTCTATACCACTGGAACACAATGTGGATATCTCTCTGTCAACACACCGCCCAAGTCAGTCTATACCACTGGAAACAATGTGGCTGTCTCTCAACACACCGCCCAAGTCAGTCTATACCACTGGAACACAATGTGGATGCCACTCTGTCAACACACCGCCCAAGTCAGTCTATACCACTGGAACACAATGTGGATGTCTCTCTGTCAACACACCGCCCAAGTCAGTCTATACCACTGGAACACAATGTGGATATCTCTCCGTCAACACACCGCCCAAGTCAGTCTATACCACTGGAACACAATGTGGATGTCTCTCTGTCAACACACCGCCCAAGTCAGTCTATACCACTGGAACACAATGTGGAGGTCTCTCAACACACCGCCCAAGTCAGTCTATACCACTGGAACACAATGTGGATGCCACTCTGTCAACACACCGCCCAAGTCAGTCTATACCACTGGAACACAATGTGGATGTCTCTCTGTCAACACACCGCCCAAGTCAGTCTATACCACTGGAACACAATGTGGATATCTCTCTGTCAACACACCGCCCAAGTCAGTCTATACCACTGGAACACAATGTGGATGTCTCTCTGTCAACACACCGCCCAAGTCAGTCTATACCACTGGAACACAATGTGGCTGTCTCCCTCTCTCAACACACCGCCCAAGTCAGTCTATACCACTGGAACACAATGTGGATGTCTCTCAACACACCGCCCAAGCCAGTCTATACAACTGGAACACAATGTGGATGCCTCTCTGTCAACACACCGCCCAAGTCAGTCTATACCACTGGAACACAATGTGGATGTCTCTCTGTCAACACACCGCCCAAGTCAGTCTATACCACTGGAACACAATGTGGATATCTCTCTGTCAACACACCGCCCAAGTCAGTCTATACCACTGGAACACAATGTGGATGTCTCTACACACCGCCCAAGTCAGTCTATACCACTGGAACACAATGTGGATGTCTCTCTGTCAACACACCGCCCAACTCAGTCTATACCACTGGAACACAATGTGGATATCTCTCTGTCAACACACCGCCCAAGTCAGTCTATACCACTGGAACACAATGTGGATGTCTCTCCGTCAACACACCGCCCAAGTCAGTCTATACCACTGGAACACAATGTGGATGTATCTCCGTCAACACACCGCCCAAGTCAGTCTATACCACTGGAACACAATGTGGATGTCTCTCCGTCAACACACCGCCCAAGTCAGTCTATACCACTGGAACACAATGTGGCTGTCTCTCTGTCAACACACCGCCCAAGTCAGTATATACCACTGGAAAACAATGTGGATGTCTCTCTGTCAACACACCGCCCAAGTCAGTCTATACCACTGGAACACAATGTGGATGTCTCTCTGTCAACACACCGCCCAAGTCAGTCTATACCACTGGAACACAATGTGGATATCTCTCTGTCAACACACCGCCCAAGTCAGTCTATACCACTGGAACACAATGTGGATGTCTCTACACACCGCCCAAGTCAGTCTATACCACTGGAACACAATGTGGATATCTCTCTGTCAACACACCGCCCAAGTCAGTCTATACCACTGGAAACAATGTGGCTGTCTCTCAACACACCGCCCAAGTCAGTCTAATGTGGATGTCTCTCTGTCAACACACCGCCCAAGTCAGTCTATACCACTGGAACACAATGTGGATATCTCTCTGTCAACACACCGCCCAAGTCAGTCTATACCACTGGAACACAATGTGGATGTCTCTCTGTCAACACACCGCCCAAGTCAGTCTATACCACTGGAACACAATGTGGATGTCTCTCTGTCAACACACCGCCCAAGTCAGTCTATACCACTGGAACACAATGTGGAGGTCTCTACACACCGCCCAAGTCAGTCTATACCACTGGAAACAATGTGGCTGTCTCTCAACACACCGCCCAAGTCAGTCTATACCACTGGAACACAATGTGGATGTCTCTCTGTCAACACACCGCCCAACTCAGTCTATACCACTGGAACACAATGTGGATATCTTCTCTGTCAACACACCGCCCAAGTCAGTCTATACCACTGGAACACAATGTGGATGTCTCTACACACCGCCCAAGTCAGTCTATACCACTGGAACACAATGTGGATGTCTCTCAACACACCGCCCAAGCCAGTCTATACAACTGGAACACAATGTGGATGCCTCTCTGTCAACACACTGCCCAAGTCAGTCTATACCACTGGAACACAATGTGGATGTCTCTATACACCGCCCAAGTCAGTCTATACCACTGGAACACAATGTGGATATCTCTCTGTCAACACACCGCCCAAGTCAGTCTATACCACTGGAAACAATGTGGCTGTCTCTCAACACACCGCCCAAGTCAGTCTATACCACTGGAACACAATGTGGATGTCTCTCTGTCAACACACCGCCCAACTCAGTCTATACCACTGGAACACAATGTGGATATCTCTCTGTCAACACACCGCCAAAGTCAGTCTATACCACTGGAACACAATGTGGATGTCTCTCCGTCAACACACCGCACAAGTCAGTCTATACCACTGGAACACAATGTGGATGTCTCTCTGTCAACACACCGCCCAAGTCAGTCTATACCACTGGAACACAATGTGGAGGTCTCTCAACACACCGCCCAAGTCAGTCTATACCACTGGAACACAATGTGGATGTCTTTCTGTCAACACACCGCCCAAGTCAGTCTATACCACTGGAACACAATGTGGATATCTCTCTGTCAACACACCGCCCAAGTCAGTCTATACCACTGGAACACAATGGGGATGTCTCTCTGTCAACACACCGCCCAAGTCAGTCTATACCACTGGAACACAATGTGGCTGTCTCCCTCTCTCAACACACCGCCCAAGTCAGTCTATACCACTGGAACACAATGTGGATGTCTCTCAACACACCGCCCAAGCCAGTCTATACAACTGGAACACAATGTGGATGCCTCTCTGTCAACACACCGCCCAAGTCAGTCTATACCACTGGAACACAATGTGGATGTCTCTCTGTCAACACACCGCCCAAGTCAGTCTATACCACTGGAACACAATGTGGATATCTCTCTGTCAACACACCGCCCAAGTCAGTCTATACCACTGGAACACAATGTGGATGTCTCTACACACCGCCCAAGTCAGTCTATACCACTGGAACACAATGTGGATGTCTCTCTGTCAACACACCGCCCAACTCAGTCTATACCACTGGAACACAATGTGGATATCTCTCTGTCAACACACCGCCCAAGTCAGTCTATACCACTGGAACACAATGTGGATGTCTCTCCGTCAACACACCGCCCAAGTCAGTCTATACCACTGGAACACAATGTGGATGTATCTCCGTCAACACACCGCCCAAGTCAGTCTATACCACTGGAACACAATGTGGATGTCTCTCCGTCAACACACCGCCCAAGTCAGTCTATACCACTGGAACACAATGTGGATGTATCTCCGTCAACACACCGCCCGAGTCAGTCTATACCACTGGAACACAATGTGGATGTCTCTCCGTCAACACACCGCCCAAGTCAGTCTATACCACTGGAACACAATGTGGCTGTCTCCCTCTCTCTCAACACACCACCCAAGTCAGTATATACCACTGGAAAACAATGTGGATGTCTCTCTGTCAACACACCGCCCAAGTCAGTCTATACCACTGGAACACAATGTGGATGTCTCTCCGTCAACACACCGCCCAAGTCAGTCTATACCACTGGAACACAATGTGGCTGTCTCCCTCTCTCTCAACACACCACCCAAGTCAGTATATACCACTGGAAAACAATGTGGATGTCTCTCTGTCAACACACCGCCCAAGTCAGTCTATACCACTGGAACACAATGTGGATGTCTCTCTGTCAACACACCGCCCAAGTCAGTCTATACCACTGGAACACAATGTGGATATCTCTCTGTCAACACACCGCAAAAGTCAGTCTATACCACTGGAACACAATGTGGATGTCTCTACACACCGCCCAAGTCAGTCTATACCACTGGAACACAATGTGGATGTCTCTCTGTCAACACACCGCCCAAGTCAGTCTATACCACTGGAACACAATGTGGATGTCTCTCTGTCAACACACCGCCCAAGTCAGTCTATACCACTGGAACACAATGTGGAGGTCTCTCAACACACCGCCCAAGTCAGTCTATACCACTGGAACACAATGTGGATGCCACTCTGTCAACACACCGCCCAAGTCAGTCTATACCACTGGAACACAATGTGGATGTCTCTCCGTCAACACACCGCCCAAGTCAGTCTATACCACTGGAACACAATGTGGCTGTCTCCTTCTCTCTCAACACACCACCCAAGTCAGTATATACCACTGGAAAACAATGTGGATGTCTCTCTGTCAACACACCGCCCAAGTCAGTCTATACCACTGGAACACAATGTGGATGTCTCTCCGTCAACACACCGCCCAAGTCAGTCTATACCACTGGAACACAATGTGGCTGTCTCCCTCTCTCTCAACACACCACCCAAGTCAGTATATACCACTGGAAAACAATGTGGATGTCTCTCTGTCAACACACCGCCCAAGTCAGTCTATACCACTGGAACACAATGTGGATATCTCTCTGTCAACACACCGCAAAAGTCAGTCTATACCACTGGAACACAATGTGGATGTCTCTACACACCGCCCAAGTCAGTCTATACCACTGGAACACAATGTGGATATCTCTCTGTCAACACACCGCCCAAGTCAGTCTATACCACTGGAACACAATGTGGCTGTCTCCCTCTCTCAACACACCGCCCAAGTCAGTCTATACCACTGGAACACAATGTGGATGTCTCTCAACACACCGCCCAAGCCAGTCTATACAACTGGAACACAATGTGGATGCCTCTCTGTCAAAACACCGCCCAAGTCAGTCTATACCACTGGAACACAATGTGGATGTCTCTCTGTCAACACACCGCCCAAGTCAGTCTATACCACTGGAACACAATGTGGATGTCTCTCTGTCAACACACCGCCCAAGTCAGTCTATACCACTGGAACACAATGTGGATGTCTCTCTGTCAACACACCGCCCAAGTCAGTCTATACCACTGGAACACAATGTGGATGTCTCTCTGTCAACACACCGCCCAAGTCAGTCTATACCACTGGAACACAATGTGGATATCTCTCTGTCAACACACCGCCCAAGTCAGTCTATACCACTGGAACACAATGTGGATGTCTCTCTGTCAACACACCGCCCAAGTCAGTCTATACCACTGGAACACAATGTGGCTGTCTCCCTCTCTCAACACACCGCCCAAGTCAGTCTATACCACTGGAACACAATGTGGATGTCTCTCAACACACCGCCCAAGCCAGTCTATACAACTGGAACACAATGTGGATGCCTCTCTGTCAACACACCGCCCAAGTCAGTCTATACCACTGGAACACAATGTGGATGTCTCTACACACCGCCCAAGTCAGTCTATACCACTGGAACACAATGTGGATGTCTCTCAACACACCGCCCAAGCCAGTCTATACAACTGGAACACAATGTGGATGCCTCTCTGTCAACACACCGCCCAAGTCAGTCTATACCACTGGAACACAATGTGGATGTCTCTATACACCGCCCAAGTCAGTCTATACCACTGGAACACAATGTGGATATCTCTCTGTCAACACACCGCCCAAGTCAGTCTATACCACTGGAAACAATGTGGCTGTCTCTCAACACACCGCCCAAGTCAGTCTATACCACTGGAACACAATGTGGATGTCTCTCTGTCAACACACCGCCCAACTCAGTCTATACCACTGGAACACAATGTGGATATCTCTCTGTCAACACACCGCCCAAGTCAGTCTATACCACTGGAACACAATGTGGATGTCTCTCCGTCAACACACCGCCCAAGTCAGTCTATACCACTGGAACACAATGTGGATGTCTCTCTGTCAACACACCGCCCAAGTCAGTCTATACCACTGGAACACAATGTGGAGGTCTCTCAACACACCGCCCAAGTCAGTCTATACCACTGGAACACAATGTGGATGCCACTCTGTCAACACACCGCCCAAGTCAGTCTATACCACTGGAACACAATGTGGATGTCTCTCTGTCAACACACCGCCCAAGTCAGTCTATACCACTGGAACACAATGTGGATATCTCTCTGTCAACACACCGCCCAAGTCAGTCTATACCACTGGAACACAATGTGGATGTCTCTACACACCGCCCAAGTCAGTCTATACCACTGGAACACAATGTGGATGTCTCTCTGTCAACACACCGCCCAACTCAGTCTATACCACTGGAACACAATGTGGATATCTCTCTGTCAACACACCGCCCAAGTCAGTCTATACCACTGGAACACAATGTGGATGTCTCTCCGTCAACACACCGCCCAAGTCAGTCTATACCACTGGAACACAATGTGGATGTATCTCCGTCAACACACCGCCCAAGTCAGTCTATACCACTGGAACACAATGTGGATGTCTCTCCGTCAACACACCGCCCAAGTCAGTCTATACCACTGGAACACAATGTGGCTGTCTCCCTCTCTCTCAACACACCACCCAAGTCAGTATATACCACTGGAAAACAATGTGGATGCCACTCTGTCAACACACCGCCCAAGTCAGTCTATACCACTGGAACACAATGTGGATGTCTCTCTGTCAACACACCGCCCAAGTCAGTCTATACCACTGGAACACAATGTGGATATCTCTCTGTCAACACACCGCCCAAGTCAGTCTATACCACTGGAACACAATGTGGATGTCTCTACACACCGCCCAAGTCAGTCTATACCACTGGAACACAATGTGGATATCTCTCTGTCAACACACCGCCCAAGTCAGTCTATACCACTGGAAACAATGTGGCTGTCTCTCAACACACCGCCCAAGTCAGTCTAATGTGGATGTCTCTCTGTCAACACACCGCCCAAGTCAGTCTATACCACTGGAACACAATGTGGATATCTCTCTGTCAACACACCGCCCAAGTCAGTCTATACCACTGGAACACAATGTGGAGGTCTCTACACACCGCCCAAGTCAGTCTATAGCACTGGAAACAATGTGGCTGTCTCTCAACACACCGCCCAAGTCAGTCTATACCACTGGAACACAATGTGGATGTCTCTCTGTCAACACACCGCCCAACTCAGTCTATACCACTGGAACACAATGTGGATATCTCTCTGTCAACACACCGCCCAAGTCAGTCTATACCACTGGAACACAATGTGGATGTCTCTACACACCGCCCAAGTCAGTCTATACCACTGGAACACAATGTGGATGTCTCTCAACACACCGCCCAAGCCAGTCTATACAACTGGAACACAATGTGGATGCCTCTCTGTCAACACACCGCCCAAGTCAGTCTATACCACTGGAACACAATGTGGATGTCTCTATACACCGCCCAAGTCAGTCTATACCACTGGAACACAATGTGGATATCTCTCTGTCAACACACCGCCCAAGTCAGTCTATACCACTGGAACACAATGTGGCTGTCTCTCAACACACCGCCCAAGTCAGTCTATACCACTGGAACACAATGTGGATGTCTCTCTGTCAACACACCGCCCAACTCAGTCTATACCACTGGAACACAATGTGGATATCTCTCTGTCAACACACCGCCCAAGTCAGTCTATACCACTGGAACACAATGTGGATGTCTCTCCGTCAACACACCGCACAAGTCAGTCTATACCACTGGAACACAATGTGGATGTCTCTCTGTCAACACACCGCCCAAGTCAGTCTATACCGCTGGAACACAATGTGGATGTCTCTCAACACACCGCCCAAGCCAGTCTATACAACTGGAACACAATGTGGATGCCTCTCTGTCAACACACCGCCCAAGTCATTCTATACCACTGGAACACAATGTGGATGTCTCTCTGTCAACACACCGCCCAAGTCAGTCTATACCACTGGAACACAATGTGGATATCTCTCTGTCAACACACCGCCCAAGTCAGTCTATACCACTGGAACACAATGTGGATGTCTCTACACACCGCCCAAGTCAGTCTATACCACTGGAACACAATGTGGATGTCTCTCTGTCAACACACCGCCCAACTCAGTCTATACCACTGGAACACAATGTGGATATCTCTCTGTCAACACACCGCCCAAGTCAGTCTATACCACTGGAACACAATGTGGATGTATCTCCGTCAACACACCGCCCAAGTCAGTCTATACCACTGGAACACAATGTGGATGTCTCTCCGTCAACACACCGCCCAAGTCAGTCTATACCACTGGAACACAATGTGGCTGTCTCCCTCTCTCTCAACACACCACCCAAGTCAGTATATACCACTGGAAAACAATGTGGATGTCTCTCTGTCAACACACCGCCCAAGTCAGTCTATACCACTGGAACACAATGTGGATGTCTCTCCGTCAACACACCGCCCAAGTCAGTCTATACCACTGGAACACAATGTGGCTGTCTCCCTCTCTCTCAACACACCACCCAAGTCAGTATATACCACTGGAAAACAATGTGGATGTCTCTACACACCGCCCAAGTCAGTCTATACCACTGGAACACAATGTGGATATCTCTCTGTCAACACACCGCCCAAGTCAGTCTATACCACTGGAACACAATGTGGATGTCTCTCTGTCAACACACCGCCCAAGTCAGTCTATACCACTGGAACACAATGTGGCTGTCTCCCTCTCTCAACACACCGCCCAAGTCAGTCTATACCACTGGAACACAATGTGGATGTCTCTCAACACACCGCCCAAGCCAGTCTATACAACGGGAACACAATGTGGATGCCTCTCTGTCAACACACCGCCCAAGTCAGTCTATACCACTGGAACACAATGTGGATATCTCTCTGTCAACACACCGCCCAAGTCAGTCTATACCACTGGAACACAATGTGGATGTCTCTCTGTCAACACACCGCCCAAGTCAGTCTATACCACTGGAACACAATGTGGAGGTCTCTACACACCGCCCAAGTCAGTCTATACCACTGGAAACAATGTGGCTGTCTCTCAACACACCGCCCAAGTCAGTCTATACCACTGGAACACAATGTGGATGTCTCTCTGTCAACACACCGCCCAACTCAGTCTATACCACTGGAACACAATGTGGATATCTCTCTGTCAACACACCGCCCAAGTCGGTCTATACCACTGGAACACAATGTGGATGTCTCTACACACCGCCCAAGTCAGTCTATACCACTGGAACACAATGTGGATGTCTCTATACACCGCCCAAGTCAGTCTATACCACTGGAACACAATGTGGATATCTCTCTGTCAACACACCGCCCAAGTCAGTCTATACCACTGGAACACAATGTGGCTGTCTCTCAACACACCGCCCAAGTCAGTCTATACCACTGGAACACAATGTGGATGTCTCTCTGTCAACACACCGCCCAACTCAGTCTATACCACTGGAACACAATGTGGATATCTCTCTGTCAACACACCGCCCAAGTCAGTCTATACCACTGGAACACAATGTGGATGTCTCTCCGTCAACACACCGCACAAGTCAGTCTATACCACTGGAACACAATGTGGATGTCTCTCTGTCAACACACCGCCCAAGTCAGTCTATACCGCTGGAACACAATGTGGAGGTCTCTCAACACACCGCCCAAGTCAGTCTATACCACTGGAACACAATGTGGATGTCTTTCTGTCAACACACCGCCCAAGTCAGTCTATACCACTGGAACACAATGTGGATATCTCTCTGTCAACACACCGCCCAAGTCAGTCTATACCACTGGAACACAATGGGGATGTCTCTCTGTCAACACACCGCCCAAGTCAGTCTATACCACTGGAACACAATGTGGCTGTCTCCCTCTCTCAACACACCGCCCAAGTCAGTCTATACCACTGGAACACAATGTGGATGTCTCTCAACACACCGCCCAAGCCAGTCTATACAACTGGAACACAATGTGGATGCCTCTCTGTCAACACACCGCCCAAGTCATTCTATACCACTGGAACACAATGTGGATGTCTCTCTGTCAACACACCGCCCAAGTCAGTCTATACCACTGGAACACAATGTGGATATCTCTCTGTCAACACACCGCCCAAGTCAGTCTATACCACTGGAACACAATGTGGATGTCTCTACACACCGCCCAAGTCAGTCTATACCACTGGAACACAATGTGGATGTCTCTCTGTCAACACACCGCCCAACTCAGTCTATACCACTGGAACACAATGTGGATATCTCTCTGTCAACACACCGCCCAAGTCAGTCTATACCACTGGAACACAATGTGGATGTATCTCCGTCAACACACCGCCCAAGTCAGTCTATACCACTGGAACACAATGTGGATGTCTCTCCGTCAACACACCGCCCAAGTCAGTCTATACCACTGGAACACAATGTGGCTGTCTCCCTCTCTCTCAACACACCACCCAAGTCAGTATATACCACTGGAAAACAATGTGGATGTCTCTCTGTCAACACACCGCCCAAGTCAGTCTATACCACTGGAACACAATGTGGATGTCTCTCTGTCAACACACCGCCCAAGTCAGTCTATACCACTGGAACACAATGTGGATATCTCTCTGTCAACACACCGCCCAAGTCAGTCTATACCACTGGAACACAATGTGGATATCTCTCTGTCAACACACCGCCCAAGTCAGTCTATACCACTGGAACACAATGTGGCTGTCTCCCTCTCTCAACACACCGCCCAAGTCAGTCTATACCACTGGAACACAATGTGGATGTCTCTCAACACACCGCCCAAGCCAGTCTATACAACTGGAACACAATGTGGATGCCTCTCTGTCAACACACCGCCCAAGTCAGTCTATACCACTGGAACACAATGTGGATGTCTCTCTGTCAACACACCGCCCAAGTCAGTCTATACCACTGGAACACAATGTGGATATCTCTCTGTCAACACACCGCCCAAGTCAGTCTATACCACTGGAACACAATGTGGATGTCTCTACACACCGCCCAAGTCAGTCTATACCACTGGAACACAATGTGGATGTCTCTCTGTCAACACACCGCCCAACTCAGTCTATACCACTGGAACACAATGTGGATATCTCTCTGTCAACACACCGCCCAAGTCAGTCTATACCACTGGAACACAATGTGGATGTCTCTCCGTCAACACACCGCCCAAGTCAGTCTATACCACTGGAACACAATGTGGATGTATCTCCGTCAACACACCGCCCAAGTCAGTCTATACCACTGGAACACAATGTGGATGTCTCTCCGTCAACACACCGCCCAAGTCAGTCTATACCACTGGAACACAATGTGGCTGTCTCCCTCTCTCTCAACACACCACCCAAGTCAGTATATACCACTGGAAAACAATGTGGATGTCTCTCTGTCAACACACCGCCCAAGTCAGTCTATACCACTGGAACACAATGTGGATGTCTCTCTGTCAACACACCGCCCAACTCAGTCTATACCACTGGAACACAATGTGGATATCTCTCTGTCAACACACCGCCCAAGTCAGTCTATACCACTGGAACACAATGTGGATGTCTCTACACACCGCCCAAGTCAGTCTATACCACTGGAACACAATGTGGATATCTCTCTGTCAACACACCGCCCAAGTCAGTCTATACCACTGGAAACAATGTGGCTGTCTCTCAACACACCGCCCAAGTCAGTCTAATGTGGATGTCTCTCTGTCAACACACCGCCCAAGTCAGTCTATACCACTGGAACACAATGTGGATATCTCTCTGTCAACACACCGCCCAAGTCAGTCTATACCACTGGAACACAATGTGGATGTCTCTCTGTCAACACACCGCCCAAGTCAGTCTATACCACTGGAACACAATGTGGCTGTCTCCCTCTCTCAACACACCGCCCAAGTCAGTCTATACCACTGGAACACAATGTGGATGTCTCTCTGTCAACACACCGCCCAAGTCAGTCTATACCACTGGAACACAATGTGGAGGTCTCTACACACCGCCCAAGTCAGTCTATAGCACTGGAAACAATGTGGCTGTCTCTCAACACACCGCCCAAGTCAGTCTATACCACTGGAACACAATGTGGATGTCTCTCTGTCAACACACCGCCCAACTCAGTCTATACCACTGGAACACAATGTGGATATCTCTCTGTCAACACACCGCCCAAGTCAGTCTATACCACTGGAACACAATGTGGATGTCTCTCCGTCAACACACCGCACAAGTCAGTCTATACCACTGGAACACAATGTGGATGTCTCTCTGTCAACACACCGCCCAAGTCAGTCTATACCGCTGGAACACAATGTGGAGGTCTCTCAACACACCGCCCAAGTCAGTCTATACCACTGGAACACAATGTGGATGTCTTTCTGTCAACACACCGCCCAAGTCAGTCTATACCACTGGAACACAATGTGGATATCTCTCTGTCAACACACCGCCCAAGTCAGTCTATACCACTGGAACACAATGGGGATGTCTCTCTGTCAACACACCGCCCAAGTCAGTCTATACCACTGGAACACAATGTGGCTGTCTCCCTCTCTCAACACACCGCCCAAGTCAGTCTATACCACTGGAACACAATGTGGATGTCTCTCAACACACCGCCCAAGCCAGTCTATACAACTGGAACACAATGTGGATGCCTCTCTGTCAAAACACCGCCCAAGTCAGTCTATACCACTGGAACACAATGTGGATGTCTCTCTGTCAACACACCGCCCAAGTCAGTCTATACCACTGGAACACAATGTGGATGTCTCTCTGTCAACACACCGCCCAAGTCAGTCTATACCACTGGAACACAATGTGGATGTCTCTCTGTCAACACACCGCCCAAGTCAGTCTATACCACTGGAACACAATGTGGATGTCTCTCTGTCAACACACCGCCCAAGTCAGTCTATACCACTGGAACACAATGTGGATATCTCTCTGTCAACACACCGCCCAAGTCAGTCTATACCACTGGAACACAATGTGGATGTCTCTCTGTCAACACACCGCCCAAGTCAGTCTATACCACTGGAACACAATGTGGCTGTCTCCCTCTCTCAACACACCGCCCAAGTCAGTCTATACCACTGGAACACAATGTGGATGTCTCTCAACACACCGCCCAAGCCAGTCTATACAACTGGAACACAATGTGGATGCCTCTCTGTCAAAACACCGCCCAAGTCAGTCTATACCACTGGAACACAATGTGGATGTCTCTCTGTCAACACACCGCCCAAGTCAGTCTATACCACTGGAACACAATGTGGATGTCTCTCTGTCAACACACCGCCCAAGTCAGTCTATACCACTGGAACACAATGTGGATGTCTCTCTGTCAACACACCGCCCAAGTCAGTCTATACCACTGGAACACAATGTGGATGTCTCTCTGTCAACACACCGCCCAAGTCAGTCTATACCACTGGAACACAATGTGGATGTCTCTCTGTCAACACACCGCCCAAGTCAGTCTATACCACTGGAACACAATGTGGATGTCTCTCTGTCAACACACCGCCCAAGTCAGTCTATACCACTGGAACACAATGTGGATGTCTCTCTGTCAACACACCGCCCAAGTCAGTCTATACCACTGGAACACAATGTGGATGTCTCTCTGTCAACACACCGCCCAAGTCAGTCTATACCACTGGAACACAATGTGGAGGTCTCTACACACCGCCCAAGTCAGTCTATACCACTGGAACACAATGTGGATATCTCTCTGTCAACACACCGCCCAAGTCAGTCTATACCACTGGAACACAATGTGGATGTCTCTCTGTCAACACACCGCCCAAGTCAGTCTATACCACTGGAACACAATGTGGATGTCTCTCTGTCAACACACCGCCCAAGTCAGTCTATACCACTGGAACACAATGTGGATGTCTCTCTGTCAACACACCGCCCAAGTCAGTCTATACCACTGGAACACAATGTGGAGGTCTCTACACACCGCCCAAGTCAGTCTATACCACTGGAACACAATGTGGATATCTCTCTGTCAACACACCGCCCAAGTCAGTCTATACCACTGGAAACAATGTGGCTGTCTCTCAACACACCGCCCAAGTCAGTCTATACCACTGGAACACAATGTGGATGTCTCTCTGTCAACACACCGCCCAACTCAGTCTATACCACTGGAACACAATGTGGATATCTCTCTGTCAACACACCGCCCAAGTCAGTCTATACCACTGGAACACAATGTGGATGTCTCTACACACCGCCCAAGTCAGTCTATACCACTGGAACACAATGTGGATGTCTCTCAACACACCGCCCAAGCCAGTCTATACAACTGGAACACAATGTGGATGCCTCTCTGTCAACACACCGCCCAAGTCAGTCTATACCACTGGAACACAATGTGGATGTCTCTATACACCGCCCAAGTCAGTCTATACCACTGGAACACAATGTGGATATCTCTCTGTCAACACACCGCCCAAGTCAGTCTATACCACTGGAAACAATGTGGCTGTCTCTCAACACACCGCCCAAGTCAGTCTATACCACTGGAACACAATGTGGATGTCTCTCTGTCAACACACCGCCCAACTCAGTCTATACCACTGGAACACAATGTGGATATCTCTCTGTCAACACACCGCCCAAGTCAGTCTATACCACTGGAACACAATGTGGATGTCTCTCCGTCAACACACCGCCCAAGTCAGTCTATACCACTGGAACACAATGTGGATGTCTCTCTGTCAACACACCGCCCAAGTCAGTCTATACCACTGGAACACAATGTGGAGGTCTCTCAACACACCGCCCAAGTCAGTCTATACCACTGGAACACAATGTGGATGCCACTCTGTCAACACACCGCCCAAGTCAGTCTATACCACTGGAACACAATGTGGATGTCTCTCTGTCAACACACCGCCCAAGTCAGTCTATACCACTGGAACACAATGTGGATATCTCTCTGTCAACACACCGCCCAAGTCAGTCTATACCACTGGAACACAATGTGGATGTCTCTACACACCGCCCAAGTCAGTCTATACCACTGGAACACAATGTGGATGTCTCTCTGTCAACACACCGCCCAACTCAGTCTATACCACTGGAACACAATGTGGATATCTCTCTGTCAACACACCGCCCAAGTCAGTCTATACCACTGGAACACAATGTGGATGTCTCTCCGTCAACACACCGCCCAAGTCAGTCTATACCACTGGAACACAATGTGGATGTATCTCCGTCAACACACCGCCCAAGTCAGTCTATACCACTGGAACACAATGTGGATGTCTCTCCGTCAACACACCGCCCAAGTCAGTCTATACCACTGGAACACAATGTGGCTGTCTCCCTCTCTCTCAACACACCACCCAAGTCAGTATATACCACTGGAAAACAATGTGGATGTCTCTCTGTCAACACACCGCCCAAGTCAGTCTATACCACTGGAACACAATGTGGATGTCTCTCTGTCAACACACCGCCCAAGTCAGTCTATACCACTGGAACACAATGTGGATATCTCTCTGTCAACACACCGCCCAAGTCAGTCTATACCACTGGAACACAATGTGGATGTCTCTACACACCGCCCAAGTCAGTCTATACCACTGGAACACAATGTGGATATCTCTCTGTCAACACACCGCCCAAGTCAGTCTATACCACTGGAAACAATGTGGCTGTCTCTCAACACACCGCCCAAGTCAGTCTAATGTGGATGTCTCTCTGTCAACACACCGCCCAAGTCAGTCTATACCACTGGAACACAATGTGGATATCTCTCTGTCAACACACCGCCCAAGTCAGTCTATACCACTGGAACACAATGTGGAGGTCTCTACACACCGCCCAAGTCAGTCTATAGCACTGGAAACAATGTGGCTGTCTCTCAACACACCGCCCAAGTCAGTCTATACCACTGGAACACAATGTGGATGTCTCTCTGTCAACACACCGCCCAACTCAGTCTATACCACTGGAACACAATGTGGATATCTCTCTGTCAACACACCGCCCAAGTCAGTCTATACCACTGGAACACAATGTGGATGTCTCTACACACCGCCCAAGTCAGTCTATACCACTGGAACACAATGTGGATGTCTCTCAACACACCGCCCAAGCCAGTTTATACAACTGGAACACAATGTGGATGCCTCTCTGTCAACACACCGCCCAAGTCAGTCTATACCACTGGAACACAATGTGGATGTCTCTATACACCGCCCAAGTCAGTCTATACCACTGGAACACAATGTGGATATCTCTCTGTCAACACACCGCCCAAGTCAGTCTATACCACTGGAACACAATGTGGCTGTCTCTCAACACACCGCCCAAGTCAGTCTATACCACTGGAACACAATGTGGATGTCTCTCTGTCAACACACCGCCCAACTCAGTCTATACCACTGGAACACAATGTGGATATCTCTCTGTCAACACACCGCCCAAGTCAGTCTATACCACTGGAACACAATGTGGATGTCTCTCCGTCAACACACCGCACAAGTCAGTCTATACCACTGGAACACAATGTGGATGTCTCTCTGTCAACACACCGCCCAAGTCAGTCTATACCGCTGGAACACAATGTGGAGGTCTCTCAACACACCGCCCAAGTCAGTCTATACCACTGGAACACAATGTGGATGTCTTTCTGTCAACACACCGCCCAAGTCAGTCTATACCACTGGAACACAATGTGGATATCTCTCTGTCAACACACCGCCCAAGTCAGTCTATACCACTGGAACACAATGGGGATGTCTCTCTGTCAACACACCGCCCAAGTCAGTCTATACCACTGGAACACAATGTGGCTGTCTCCCTCTCTCAACACACCGCCCAAGTCAGTCTATACCACTGGAACACAATGTGGATGTCTCTCAACACACCGCCCAAGCCAGTCTATACAACTGGAACACAATGTGGATGCCTCTCTGTCAACACACCGCCCAAGTCATTCTATACCACTGGAACACAATGTGGATGTCTCTCTGTCAACACACCGCCCAAGTCAGTCTATACCACTGGAACACAATGTGGATATCTCTCTGTCAACACACCGCCCAAGTCAGTCTATACCACTGGAACACAATGTGGATGTCTCTACACACCGCCCAAGTCAGTCTATACCACTGGAACACAATGTGGATGTCTCTCTGTCAACACACCGCCCAACTCAGTCTATACCACTGGAACACAATGTGGATATCTCTCTGTCAACACACCGCCCAAGTCAGTCTATACCACTGGAACACAATGTGGATGTATCTCCGTCAACACACCGCCCAAGTCAGTCTATACCACTGGAACACAATGTGGATGTCTCTCCGTCAACACACCGCCCAAGTCAGTCTATACCACTGGAACACAATGTGGCTGTCTCCCTCTCTCTCAACACACCACCCAAGTCAGTATATACCACTGGAAAACAATGTGGATGTCTCTCTGTCAACACACCGCCCAAGTCAGTCTATACCACTGGAACACAATGTGGATGTCTCTCCGTCAACACACCGCCCAAGTCAGTCTATACCACTGGAACACAATGTGGCTGTCTCCCTCTCTCTCAACACACCACCCAAGTCAGTATATACCACTGGAAAACAATGTGGATGTCTCTACACACCGCCCAAGTCAGTCTATACCACTGGAACACAATGTGGATATCTCTCTGTCAACACACCGCCCAAGTCAGTCTATACCACTGGAACACAATGTGGATGTCTCTCTGTCAACACACCGCCCAAGTCAGTCTATACCACTGGAACACAATGTGGCTGTCTCCCTCTCTCAACACACCGCCCAAGTCAGTCTATACCACTGGAACACAATGTGGATGTCTCTCAACACACCGCCCAAGCCAGTCTATACAACGGGAACACAATGTGGATGCCTCTCTGTCAACACACCGCCCAAGTCAGTCTATACCACTGGAACACAATGTGGATATCTCTCTGTCAACACACCGCCCAAGTCAGTCTATACCACTGGAACACAATGTGGATGTCTCTCTGTCAACACACCGCCCAAGTCAGTCTATACCACTGGAACACAATGTGGAGGTCTCTACACACCGCCCAAGTCAGTCTATACCACTGGAAACAATGTGGCTGTCTCTCAACACACCGCCCAAGTCAGTCTATACCACTGGAACACAATGTGGATGTCTCTCTGTCAACACACCGCCCAACTCAGTCTATACCACTGGAACACAATGTGGATATCTCTCTGTCAACACACCGCCCAAGTCGGTCTATACCACTGGAACACAATGTGGATGTCTCTACACACCGCCCAAGTCAGTCTATACCACTGGAACACAATGTGGATGTCTCTATACACCGCCCAAGTCAGTCTATACCACTGGAACACAATGTGGATATCTCTCTGTCAACACACCGCCCAAGTCAGTCTATACCACTGGAACACAATGTGGCTGTCTCTCAACACACCGCCCAAGTCAGTCTATACCACTGGAACACAATGTGGATGTCTCTCTGTCAACACACCGCCCAACTCAGTCTATACCACTGGAACACAATGTGGATATCTCTCTGTCAACACACCGCCCAAGTCAGTCTATACCACTGGAACACAATGTGGATGTCTCTCCGTCAACACACCGCACAAGTCAGTCTATACCACTGGAACACAATGTGGATGTCTCTCTGTCAACACACCGCCCAAGTCAGTCTATACCGCTGGAACACAATGTGGAGGTCTCTCAACACACCGCCCAAGTCAGTCTATACCACTGGAACACAATGTGGATGTCTTTCTGTCAACACACCGCCCAAGTCAGTCTATACCACTGGAACACAATGTGGATATCTCTCTGTCAACACACCGCCCAAGTCAGTCTATACCACTGGAACACAATGGGGATGTCTCTCTGTCAACACACCGCCCAAGTCAGTCTATACCACTGGAACACAATGTGGCTGTCTCCCTCTCTCAACACACCGCCCAAGTCAGTCTATACCACTGGAACACAATGTGGATGTCTCTCAACACACCGCCCAAGCCAGTCTATACAACTGGAACACAATGTGGATGCCTCTCTGTCAACACACCGCCCAAGTCATTCTATACCACTGGAACACAATGTGGATGTCTCTCTGTCAACACACCGCCCAAGTCAGTCTATACCACTGGAACACAATGTGGATATCTCTCTGTCAACACACCGCCCAAGTCAGTCTATACCACTGGAACACAATGTGGATGTCTCTACACACCGCCCAAGTCAGTCTATACCACTGGAACACAATGTGGATGTCTCTCTGTCAACACACCGCCCAACTCAGTCTATACCACTGGAACACAATGTGGATATCTCTCTGTCAACACACCGCCCAAGTCAGTCTATACCACTGGAACACAATGTGGATGTATCTCCGTCAACACACCGCCCAAGTCAGTCTATACCACTGGAACACAATGTGGATGTCTCTCCGTCAACACACCGCCCAAGTCAGTCTATACCACTGGAACACAATGTGGCTGTCTCCCTCTCTCTCAACACACCACCCAAGTCAGTATATACCACTGGAAAACAATGTGGATGTCTCTCTGTCAACACACCGCCCAAGTCAGTCTATACCACTGGAACACAATGTGGATGTCTCTCCGTCAACACACCGCCCAAGTCAGTCTATACCACTGGAACACAATGTGGCTGTCTCCCTCTCTCTCAACACACCACCCAAGTCAGTATATACCACTGGAAAACAATGTGGATGTCTCTACACACCGCCCAAGTCAGTCTATACCACTGGAACACAATGTGGATATCTCTCTGTCAACACACCGCCCAAGTCAGTCTATACCACTGGAACACAATGTGGATGTCTCTCTGTCAACACACCGCCCAAGTCAGTCTATACCACTGGAACACAATGTGGCTGTCTCCCTCTCTCAACACACTGCCCAAGTCAGTCTATACCACTGGAACACAATGTGGATGTCTCTCAACACACCGCCCAAGCCAGTCTATACAACGGGAACACAATGTGGATATCTCTCTGTCAACACACCGCCCAAGTCAGTCTATACCACTGGAACACAATGTGGATATCTCTCTGTCAACACACCGCCCAAGTCAGTCTATACCACTGGAACACAATGTGGATGTCTCTCTGTCAACACACCGCCCAAGTCAGTCTATACCACTGGAACACAATGTGGAGGTCTCTACACACCGCCCAAGTCAGTCTATACCACTGGAAACAATGTGGCTGTCTCTCAACACACCGCCCAAGTCAGTCTATACCACTGGAACACAATGTGGATGTCTCTCTGTCAACACACCGCCCAACTCAGTCTATACCACTGGAACACAATGTGGATATCTCTCTGTCAACACACCGCCCAAGTCGGTCTATACCACTGGAACACAATGTGGATGTCTCTACACACCGCCCAAGTCAGTCTATACCACTGGAACACAATGTGGATGTCTCTCAACACACCGCCCAAGCCAGTCTATACAACTGGAACACAATGTGGATGTCTCTCTGTCAACACACCGCCCAACTCAGTCTATACCACTGGAACACAATGTGGATATCTCTCTGTCAACACACCGCCCAAGTCAGTCTATACCACTGGAACACAATGTGGATGTCTCTCCGTCAACACACCGCACAAGTCAGTCTATACCACTGGAACACAATGTGGATGTCTCTCTGTCAACACACCGCCCAAGTCAGTCTATACCGCTGGAACACAATGTGGAGGTCTCTCAACACACCGCCCAAGTCAGTCTATACCACTGGAACACAATGTGGATGTCTTTCTGTCAACACACCGCCCAAGTCAGTCTATACCACTGGAACACAATGTGGATATCTCTCTGTCAACACACCGCCCAAGTCAGTCTATACCACTGGAACACAATGGGGATGTCTCTCTGTCAACACACCGCCCAAGTCAGTCTATACCACTGGAACACAATGTGGCTGTCTCCCTCTCTCAACACACCGCCCAAGTCAGTCTATACCACTGGAACACAATGTGGATGTCTCTCAACACACCGCCCAAGCCAGTCTATACAACTGGAACACAATGTGGATGCCTATCTGTCAACACACCGCCCAAGTCATTCTATACCAGTGGAACACAATGTGGATGTCTCTCTGTCAACACACCGCCCAAGTCAGTCTATACCACTGGAACACAATGTGGATATCTCTCTGTCAACACACCGCCCAAGTCAGTCTATACCACTGGAACACAATGTGGATGTCTCTACACACCGCCCAAGTCAGTCTATACCACTGGAACACAATGTGGATGTCTCTCTGTCAACACACCGCCCAACTCAGTCTATACCACTGGAACACAATGTGGATATCTCTCTGTCAACACACCGCCCAAGTCAGTCTATACCACTGGAACACAATGTGGATGTATCTCCGTCAACACACCGCCCAAGTCAGTCTATACCACTGGAACACAATGTGGATGTCTCTCCGTCAACACACCGCCCAAGTCAGTCTATACCACTGGAACACAATGTGGCTGTCTCCCTCTCTCTCAACACACCACCCAAGTCAGTATATACCACTGGAAAACAATGTGGATGTCTCTCTGTCAACACACCGCCCAAGTCAGTCTATACCACTGGAACACAATGTGGATGTCTCTCCGTCAACACACCGCCCAAGTCAGTCTATACCACTGGAACACAATGTGGCTGTCTCCCTCTCTCTCAACACACCACCCAAGTCAGTATATACCACTGGAAAACAATGTGGATGTCTCTACACACCGCCCAAGTCAGTCTATACCACTGGAACACAATGTGGATATCTCTCTGTCAACACACCGCCCAAGTCAGTCTATACCACTGGAACACAATGTGGATGTCTCTCTGTCAACACACCGCCCAAGTCAGTCTATACCACTGGAACACAATGTGGATGTCTCTCAACACACCGCCCAAGCCAGTCTATACAACTGGAACACAATGTGGATGTCTCTCTGTCAACACACCGCCCAAGTCAGTCTATACCACTGGAACACAATGTGGATATCTCTCTGTCAACACACCGCCCAAGTCAGTCTATACCACTGGAACACAATGTGGATATCTCTCTGTCAACACACCGCCCAAGTCAGTCTATACCACTGGAACACAATGTGGATGTCTCTACACACCGCCCAAGTCAGTCTATACCACTGGAACACAATGTGGATGTCTCTCTGTCAACACACCGCCCAACTCAGTCTATACCACTGGAACACAATGTGGATATCTCTCTGTCAACACACCGCCCAAGTCAGTCTATACCACTGGAACACAATGTGGATGTATCTCCGTCAACACACCGCCCAAGTCAATCTATACCACTGGAACACAATGTGGATGTATCTCCGTCAACACACCGCCCAAGTCAGTCTATACCACTGGAACACAATGTGGCTGTCTCCCTCTCTCTCAACACACCGCCCAAGTCAGTCTATACCACTGGAACACAATGTGGATGTCTCTCTGTCAACACACCGCCCAAGTCAGTCTATACCACTGGAACACAATGTGGCTGTCTCCCTCTCTCAACACACCGCCCAAGTCAGTCTATACCACTGGAACACAATGTGGATGTCTCTCAACACACCGCCCAAGCCAGTCTATACAACTGGAACACAATGTGGATGTCTCTCTGTCAACACACCGCCCAAGTCAGTCTATACCACTGGAACACAATGTGGATATCTCTCTGTCAACACACCGCCCAAGTCAGTCTATACCACTGGAACACAATGTGGATATCTCTCTGTCAACACACCGCCCAAGTCAGTCTATACCACTGGAACACAATGTGGATGTCTCTACACACCGCCCAAGTCAGTCTATACCACTGGAACACAATGTGGATGTCTCTCTGTCAACACACCGCCCAACTCAGTCTATACCACTGGAACACAATGTGGATATCTCTCTGTCAACACACCGCCCAAGTCAGTCTATACCACTGGAACACAATGTGGATGTATCTCCGTCAACACACCGCCCAAGTCAATCTATACCACTGGAACACAATGTGGATGTATCTCCGTCAACACACCGCCCAAGTCAGTCTATACCACTGGAACACAATGTGGCTGTCTCCCTCTCTCTCAACACACCACCCAAGTCAGTATATACCACTGGAAAACAATGTGGATGTCTCTCTGTCAACACACCGCCCAAGTCAGTCTATACAACTGGAACACAATGTGGATGCCTCTCTGTCAACACACCGCCCAAGTCAGTCTATACCACTGGAACACAATGTGGATGTCTCTCTGTCAACACACCGCCCAAGTCAGTCTATACCACTGGAACACAATGTGGATATCTCTCTGTCAACACACCGCCCAAGTCAGTCTATACCACTGGAACACAATGTGGATGTCTCTACACACCGCCCAAGTCAGTCTATACCACTGGAACACAATGTGGATGTCTCTACACACCGCCCAAGTCAGTCTATACCACTGGAACACAATGTGGATATCTCTCTGTCAACACACCGCCCAAGTCAGTCTATACCACTGGAAACAATGTGGATATCTCTCTGTCAACACACCGCCCAAGTCAGTCTATACCACTGGAACACAATGTGGATGTTTCTCCGTCAACACACCGCCCAAGTCAGTCTATACCACTGGAACACAATGTGGATGTCTCTCTGTCAACACACCGCCCAAGTCAGTCTATACCACTGGAACACAATGTGGAGGTCTCTCAACACACCGCCCAAGTCAGTCTATACCACTGGAACACAATGTGGATGCCACTCTGTCAACACACCGCCCAAGTCAGTCTATACCACTGGAACACAATGTGGATGTCTCTCTGTCAACACACCGCCCAAGTCAGTCTATACCACTGGAACACAATGTGGATATCTCTCTGTCAACACACCGCCCAAGTCAGTCTATACCACTGGAACACAATGTGGATGTCTCTCAACACACCGCCCAAGCCAGTCTATACAACTGGAACACAATGTGGATGCCTCTCTGTCAACACACCGCCCAAGTCAGTCTATACCACTGGAACACAATGTGGATGTCTCTACACACCGCCCAAGTCAGTCTATACCACTGGAACACAATGTGGATATCTCTCTGTCAACACACCGCCCAAGTCAGTCTATACCACTGGAAACAATGTGGATATCTCTCTGTCAACACACCGCCCAAGTCAGTCTATACCACTGGAACACAATGTGGATGTCTCTCTGTCAACACACCGCCCAAGTCAGTCTATACCACTGGAACACAATGTGGATATCTCTCTGTCAACACACCGCCCAAGTCAGTCTATACCACTGGAACACAATGTGGATGTCTCTACACACCGCCCAAGTCAGTCTATACCACTGGAACACAATGTGGATGTCTCTCTGTCAACACACCGCCCAACTCAGTCTATACCACTGGAACACAATGTGGATATCTCTCTGTCAACACACCGCCCAAGTCAGTCTATACCACTGGAACACAATGTGGATGTCTCTCCGTCAACACACCGCCCAAGTCAATCTATACCACTGGAACACAATGTGGATGTATCTCCGTCAACACACCGCCCAAGTCAGTCTATACCACTGGAACACAATGTGGATGTCTCCCTCTCTCTCAACACACCACCCAAGTCAGTATATACCACTGGAAAACAATGTGGATGTCTCTCTGTCAACACACCGCCCAAGTCAGTCTATACAACTGGAACACAATGTGGATGCCTCTCTGTCAACACACCGCCCAAGTCAGTCTATACCACTGGAACACAATGTGGATGTCTCTCTGTCAACACACCGCCCAAGTCAGTCTATACCACTGGAACACAATGTGGATATCTCTCTGTCAACACACCGCCCAAGTCAGTCTATACCACTGGAACACAATGTGGATGTCTCTACACACCGCCCAAGTCAGTCTATACCACTGGAACACAATGTGGATATCTCTCTGTCAACACACCGCCCAAGTCAGTCTATACCACTGGAAACAATGTGGATATCTCTCTGTCAACACACCGCCCAAGTCAGTCTATACCACTGGAACACAATGTGGATGTTTCTCCGTCAACACACCGCCCAAGTCAGTCTATACCACTGGAACACAATGTGGATGTCTCTCTGTCAACACACCGCCCAAGTCAGTCTATACCACTGGAACACAATGTGGATATCTCTCTGTCAACACACCGCCCAAGTCAGTCTATACCACTGGAACACAATGTGGATGTCTCTCTGTCAACACACCGCCCAAGTCAGTCTATACCACTGGAACACAATGTGGATGTCTCTCTGTCAACACACCGCCCAAGTCAGTCTATACCACTGGAACACAATGTGGATGCCACTCTGTCAACACACCGCCCAAGTCAGTCTATACCACTGGAACACAATGTGGATGCCTCTCTGTCAACACACCGCCCAAGTCAGTCTATACCACTGGAACACAATGTGGATATCTCTCTGTCAACACACCGCCCAAGTCAGTCTATACCACTGGAACACAATGTGGATATCTCTCTGTCAACACACCGCCCAAGTCAGTCTATACCACTGGAACACAATGTGGCTGTCTCCCTCTCTCAACACACCGCCCAAGTCAGTCTATACCACTGGAACACAATGTGGATGTCTCTCAACACACCGCCCAAGCCAGTCTATACAACTGGAACACAATGTGGATGTCTCTCTGTCAACACACCGCCCAAGTCAGTCTATACCACTGGAACACAATGTGGATATCTCTCTGTCAACACACCGCCCAAGTCAGTCTATACCACTGGAACACAATGTGGATGTCTCTACACACCGCCCAAGTCAGTCTATACCACTGGAACACAATGTGGATGTCTCTCTGTCAACACACCGCCCAACTCAGTCTATACCACTGGAACACAATGTGGATATCTCTCTGTCAACACACCGCCCAAGTCAGTCTATACCACTGGAACACAATGTGGATGTATCTCCGTCAACACACCGCCCAAGTCAATCTATACCACTGGAACACAATGTGGATGTATCTCCGTCAACACACCGCCCAAGTCAGTCTATACCACTGGAACACAATGTGGCTGTCTCCCTCTCTCTCAACACACCACCCAAGTCAGTATATACCACTGGAAAACAATGTGGATGTCTCTCTGTCAACACACCGCCCAAGTCAGTCTATACAACTGGAACACAATGTGGATGCCTCTCTGTCAACACACCGCCCAAGTCAGTCTATACCACTGGAACACAATGTGGATGTCTCTCTGTCAACACACCGCCCAAGTCAGTCTATACCACTGGAACACAATGTGGATATCTCTCTGTCAACACACCGCCCAAGTCAGTCTATACCACTGGAACACAATGTGGATGTCTCTACACACCGCCCAAGTCAGTCTATACCACTGGAACACAATGTGGATGTCTCTACACACCGCCCAAGTCAGTCTATACCACTGGAACACAATGTGGATATCTCTCTGTCAACACACCGCCCAAGTCAGTCTATACCACTGGAAACAATGTGGATATCTCTCTGTCAACACACCGCCCAAGTCAGTCTATACCACTGGAACACAATGTGGATGTTTCTCCGTCAACACACCGCCCAAGTCAGTCTATACCACTGGAACACAATGTGGATGTCTCTCTGTCAACACACCGCCCAAGTCAGTCTATACCACTGGAACACAATGTGGAGGTCTCTCAACACACCGCCCAAGTCAGTCTATACCACTGGAACACAATGTGGATGCCACTCTGTCAACACACCGCCCAAGTCAGTCTATACCACTGGAACACAATGTGGATGTCTCTCTGTCAACACACCGCCCAAGTCAGTCTATACCACTGGAACACAATGTGGATATCTCTCTGTCAACACACCGCCCAAGTCAGTCTATACCACTGGAACACAATGTGGATGTCTCTCAACACACCGCCCAAGCCAGTCTATACAACTGGAACACAATGTGGATGCCTCTCTGTCAACACACCGCCCAAGTCAGTCTATACCACTGGAACACAATGTGGATGTCTCTACACACCGCCCAAGTCAGTCTATACCACTGGAACACAATGTGGATATCTCTCTGTCAACACACCGCCCAAGTCAGTCTATACCACTGGAAACAATGTGGATATCTCTCTGTCAACACACCGCCCAAGTCAGTCTATACCACTGGAACACAATGTGGATGTCTCTCTGTCAACACACCGCCCAAGTCAGTCTATACCACTGGAACACAATGTGGATATCTCTCTGTCAACACACCGCCCAAGTCAGTCTATACCACTGGAACACAATGTGGATATCTCTCTGTCAACACACCGCCCAAGTCAGTCTATACCACTGGAACACAATGTGGATGTCTCTACACACCGCCCAAGTCAGTCTATACCACTGGAACACAATGTGGATGTCTCTCTGTCAACACACCGCCCAACTCAGTCTATACCACTGGAACACAATGTGGATATCTCTCTGTCAACACACCGCCCAAGTCAGTCTATACCACTGGAACACAATGTGGATGTCTCTCCGTCAACACACCGCCCAAGTCAATCTATACCACTGGAACACAATGTGGATGTATCTCCGTCAACACACCGCCCAAGTCAGTCTATACCACTGGAACACAATGTGGATGTCTCCCTCTCTCTCAACACACCACCCAAGTCAGTATATACCACTGGAAAACAATGTGGATGTCTCTCTGTCAACACACCGCCCAAGTCAGTCTATACAACTGGAACACAATGTGGATGCCTCTCTGTCAACACACCGCCCAAGTCAGTCTATACCACTGGAACACAATGTGGATGTCTCTCTGTCAACACACCGCCCAAGTCAGTCTATACCACTGGAACACAATGTGGATATCTCTCTGTCAACACACCGCCCAAGTCAGTCTATACCACTGGAACACAATGTGGATGTCTCTACACACCGCCCAAGTCAGTCTATACCACTGGAACACAATGTGGATATCTCTCTGTCAACACACCGCCCAAGTCAGTCTATACCACTGGAACACAATGTGGATGTCTCTCTGTCAACACACCGCCCAAGTCAGTCTATACCACTGGAACACAATGTGGATATCTCTCTGTCAACACACCGCCCAAGTCAGTCTATACCACTGGAACACAATGTGGATGTCTCTCTGTCAACACACCGCCCAAGTCAGTCTATACCACTGGAACACAATGTGGATGTCTCTCTGTCAACACACCGCCCAAGTCAGTCTATACCACTAGAACACAATGTGGATGCCACTCTGTCAACACACCGCCCAAGTCAGTCTATACCACTGGAACACAATGTGGATGCCACTCTGTCAACACACCGCCCAAGTCAGTCTATACCACTGGAACACAATGTGGATGTCTCTCTGTCAACACACCGCCCAAGTCAGTCTATACCACTGGAACACAATGTGGATATCTCTCTGTCAACACACCGCCCAAGTCAGTCTATACCACTGGAACACAATGTGGATGTCTCTCTGTCAACACACCGCCCAAGTCAGTCTATACCACTGGAACACAATGTGGCTGTCTCCCTCTCTCAACACACCGCCCAAGTCAGTCTATACCACTGGAACACAATGTGGATGTCTCTCAACACACCGCCCAAGTCAGTCTATACCACTGGAACACAATGTGGATGTCTCTCTGTCAACACACCGCCCAAGTCAGTCTATACCACTGGAACACAATGTGGATGTATCTCCGTCAACACACCGCCCAAGTCAATCTATACCACTGGAACACAATGTGGATGTATCTCCGTCAACACACCGCCCAAGTCAGTCTATACCACTGGAACACAATGTGGCTGTCTCCCTCTCTCTCAACACACCACCCAAGTCAGTATATACCACTGGAAAACAATGTGGATGTCTCTCTGTCAACACACCGCCCAAGTCAGTCTATACAACTGGAACACAATGTGGATGCCTCTCTGTCAACACACCGCCCAAGTCAGTCTATACCACTGGAACACAATGTGGATGTCTCTCTGTCAACACACCGCCCAAGTCAGTCTATACCACTGGAACACAATGTGGATATCTCTCTGTCAACACACCGCCCAAGTCAGTCTATACCACTGGAACACAATGTGGATGTCTCTACACACCGCAAAAGTCAGTCTATACCACTGGAACACAATGTGGATGTCTCTACACACCGCCCAAGTCAGTCTATACCACTGGAACACAATGTGGATATCTCTCTGTCAACACACCGCCCAAGTCAGTCTATACCACTGGAAACAATGTGGATATCTCTCTGTCAACACACCGCCCAAGTCAGTCTATACCACTGGAACACAATGTGGATGTTTCTCCGTCAACACACCGCCCAAGTCAGTCTATACCACTGGAACACAATGTGGATGTCTCTCTGTCAACACACCGCCCAAGTCAGTCTATACCACTGGAACACAATGTGGAGGTCTCTCAACACACCGCCCAAGTCAGTCTATACCACTGGAACACAATGTGGATGCCACTCTGTCAACACACCGCCCAAGTCAGTCTATACCACTGGAACACAATGTGGATGTCTCTCTGTCAACACACCGCCCAAGTCAGTCTATACCACTGGAACACAATGTGGATATCTCTCTGTCAACACACCGCCCAAGTCAGTCTATACCACTGGAACACAATGTGGATGTCTCTCAACACACCGCCCAAGCCAGTCTATACAACTGGAACACAATGTGGATGCCTCTCTGTCAACACACCGCCCAAGTCAGTCTATACCACTGGAACACAATGTGGATGTCTCTACACACCGCCCAAGTCAGTCTATACCACTGGAACACAATGTGGATATCTCTCTGTCAACACACCGCCCAAGTCAGTCTATACCACTGGAAACAATGTGGATATCTCTCTGTCAACACACCGCCCAAGTCAGTCTATACCACTGGAACACAATGTGGATGTTTCTCCGTCAACACACCGCCCAAGTCAGTCTATACCACTGGAACACAATGTGGATGTCTCTCTGTCAACACACCGCCCAAGTCAGTCTATACCACTGGAACACAATGTGGAGGTCTCTCAACACACCGCCCAAGTCAGTCTATACCACTGGAACACAATGTGGATGCCACTCTGTCAACACACCGCCCAAGTCAGTCTATACCACTGGAACACAATGTGGATGTCTCTCTGTCAACACACCGCCCAAGTCAGTCTATACCACTGGAACACAATGTGGATGTCTCTCTGTCAACACACCGCCCAAGTCAGTCTATACCACTGGAACACAATGTGGATGTCTCTCAACACACCGCCCAAGCCAGTCTATACAACTGGAACACAATGTGGATGCCTCTCTGTCAACACACCGCCCAAGTCAGTCTATACCACTGGAACACAATGTGGATGTCTCTACACACCGCCCAAGTCAGTCTATACCACTGGAACACAATGTGGATATCTCTCTGTCAACACACCGCCCAAGTCAGTCTATACCACTGGAAACAATGTGGATATCTCTCTGTCAACACACCGCCCAAGTCAGTCTATACCACTGGAACACAATGTGGATGTCTCTCTGTCAACACACCGCCCAAGTCAGTCTATACCACTGGAACACAATGTGGATATCTCTCTGTCAACACACCGCCCAAGTCAGTCTATACCACTGGAACACAATGTGGATATCTCTCTGTCAACACACCGCCCAAGTCAGTCTATACCACTGGAACACAATGTGGATGTCTCTACACACCGCCCAAGTCAGTCTATACCACTGGAACACAATGTGGATGTCTCTCTGTCAACACACCGCCCAACTCAGTCTATACCACTGGAACACAATGTGGATATCTCTCTGTCAACACACCGCCCAAGTCAGTCTATACCACTGGAACACAATGTGGATGTCTCTCCGTCAACACACCGCCCAAGTCAATCTATACCACTGGAACACAATGTGGATGTATCTCCGTCAACACACCGCCCAAGTCAGTCTATACCACTGGAACACAATGTGGATGTCTCCCTCTCTCTCAACACACCACCCAAGTCAGTATATACCACTGGAAAACAATGTGGATGTCTCTCTGTCAACACACCGCCCAAGTCAGTCTATACAACTGGAACACAATGTGGATGCCTCTCTGTCAACACACCGCCCAAGTCAGTCTATACCACTGGAACACAATGTGGATGTCTCTCTGTCAACACACCGCCCAAGTCAGTCTATACCACTGGAACACAATGTGGATATCTCTCTGTCAACACACCGCCCAAGTCAGTCTATACCACTGGAACACAATGTGGATGTCTCTACACACCGCCCAAGTCAGTCTATACCACTGGAACACAATGTGGATATCTCTCTGTCAACACACCGCCCAAGTCAGTCTATACCACTGGAAACAATGTGGATATCTCTCTGTCAACACACCGCCCAAGTCAGTCTATACCACTGGAACACAATGTGGATGTTTCTCCGTCAACACACCGCCCAAGTCAGTCTATACCACTGGAACACAATGTGGATGTCACTCTGTCAACACACCGCCCAAGTCAGTCTATACCACTGGAACACAATGTGGATATCTCTCTGTCAACACACCGCCCAAGTCAGTCTATACCACTGGAACACAATGTGGATGTCTCTCTGTCAACACACCGCCCAAGTCAGTCTATACCACTGGAACACAATGTGGATGTCTCTCTGTCAACACACCGCCCAAGTCAGTCTATACCACTGGAACACAATGTGGATGCCACTCTGTCAACACACCGCCCAAGTCAGTCTATACCACTGGAACACAATGTGGATGCCACTCTGTCAACACACCGCCCAAGTCAGTCTATACCACTGGAACACAATGTGGATGTCTCTCTGTCAACACACCGCCCAAGTCAGTCTATACCACTGGAACACAATGTGGATATCTCTCTGTCAACACACCGCCCAAGTCAGTCTATACCACTGGAACACAATGTGGATGTCTCTCTGTCAACACACCGCCCAAGTCAGTCTATACCACTGGAACACAATGTGGCTGTCTCCCTCTCTCAACACACCGCCCAAGTCAGTCTATACCACTGGAACACAATGTGGATGTCTCTCAACACACCGCCCAAGTCAGTCTATACCACTGGAACACAATGTGGATGTCTCTCTGTCAACACACCGCCCAAGTCAGTCTATACCACTGGAACACAATGTGGATATCTCTCTGTCAACACACCGCCCAAGTCAGTCTATACCACTGGAACACAATGTGGATGTATCTCCGTCAACACACCGCCCAAGTCAATCTATACCACTGGAACACAATGTGGATGTATCTCCGTCAACACACCGCCCAAGTCAGTCTATACCACTGGAACACAATGTGGCTGTCTCCCTCTCTCTCAACACACCACCCAAGTCAGTATATACCACTGGAAAACAATGTGGATGTCTCTCTGTCAACACACCGCCCAAGTCAGTCTATACAACTGGAACACAATGTGGATGCCTCTCTGTCAACACACCGCCCAAGTCAGTCTATACCACTGGAACACAATGTGGATGTCTCTCTGTCAACACACCGCCCAAGTCAGTCTATACCACTGGAACACAATGTGGATATCTCTCTGTCAACACACCGCCCAAGTCAGTCTATACCACTGGAACACAATGTGGATGTCTCTACACACCGCCCAAGTCAGTCTATACCACTGGAACACAATGTGGATGTCTCTACACACCGCCCAAGTCAGTCTATACCACTGGAACACAATGTGGATATCTCTCTGTCAACACACCGCCCAAGTCAGTCTATACCACTGGAAACAATGTGGATATCTCTCTGTCAACACACCGCCCAAGTCAGTCTATACCACTGGAACACAATGTGGATGTTTCTCCGTCAACACACCGCCCAAGTCAGTCTATACCACTGGAACACAATGTGGATGTCTCTCTGTCAACACACCGCCCAAGTCAGTCTATACCACTGGAACACAATGTGGAGGTCTCTCAACACACCGCCCAAGTCAGTCTATACCACTGGAACACAATGTGGATGCCACTCTGTCAACACACCGCCCAAGTCAGTCTATACCACTGGAACACAATGTGGATGTCTCTCTGTCAACACACCGCCCAAGTCAGTCTATACCACTGGAACACAATGTGGATATCTCTCTGTCAACACACCGCCCAAGTCAGTCTATACCACTGGAACACAATGTGGATGTCTCTCAACACACCGCCCAAGCCAGTCTATACAACTGGAACACAATGTGGATGCCTCTCTGTCAACACACCGCCCAAGTCAGTCTATACCACTGGAACACAATGTGGATGTCTCTACACACCGCCCAAGTCAGTCTATACCACTGGAACACAATGTGGATATCTCTCTGTCAACACACCGCCCAAGTCAGTCTATACCACTGGAAACAATGTGGATATCTCTCTGTCAACACACCGCCCAAGTCAGTCTATACCACTGGAACACAATGTGGATGTCTCTCTGTCAACACACCGCCCAAGTCAGTCTATACCACTGGAACACAATGTGGATATCTCTCTGTCAACACACCGCCCAAGTCAGTCTATACCACTGGAACACAATGTGGATATCTCTCTGTCAACACACCGCCCAAGTCAGTCTATACCACTGGAACACAATGTGGATGTCTCTACACACCGCCCAAGTCAGTCTATACCACTGGAACACAATGTGGATGTCTCTCTGTCAACACACCGCCCAACTCAGTCTATACCACTGGAACACAATGTGGATATCTCTCTGTCAACACACCGCCCAAAGTCAGTCTATACCACTGGAACACAATGTGGATGTCTCTCCGTCAACACACCGCCCAAGTCAATCTATACCACTGGAACACAATGTGGATGTATCTCCGTCAACACACCGCCCAAGTCAGTCTATACCACTGGAACACAATGTGGATGTCTCTCTGTCAACACACCGCCCAACTCAGTCTATACCACTGGAACACAATGTGGATATCTCTCTGTCAACACACCGCCCAAGTCAGTCTATACCACTGGAACACAATGTGGATGTCTCTCCGTCAACACACCGCCCAAGTCAATCTATACCACTGGAACACAATGTGGATGTATCTCCGTCAACACACCGCCCAAGTCAGTCTATACCACTGGAACACAATGTGGATGTCTCCCTCTCTCTCAACACACCACCCAAGTCAGTATATACCACTGGAAAACAATGTGGATGTCTCTCTGTCAACACACCGCCCAAGTCAGTCTATACAACTGGAACACAATGTGGATGCCTCTCTGTCAACACACCGCCCAAGTCAGTCTATACCACTGGAACACAATGTGGATGTCTCTCTGTCAACACACCGCCCAAGTCAGTCTATACCACTGGAACACAATGTGGATGTCTCTACACACCGCCCAAGTCAGTCTATACCACTGGAACACAATGTGGATATCTCTCTGTCAACACACCGCCCAAGTCAGTCTATACCACTGGAAACAATGTGGATATCTCTCTGTCAACACACCGCCCAAGTCAGTCTATACCACTGGAACACAATGTGGATGTTTCTCCGTCAACACACCGCCCAAGTCAGTCTATACCACTGGAACACAATGTGGATGTCTCTCTGTCAACACACCGCCCAAGTCAGTCTATACCACTGGAACACAATGTGGATATCTCTCTGTCAACACACCGCCCAAGTCAGTCTATACCACTGGAACACAATGTGGATGTCTCTCTGTCAACACACCGCCCAAGTCAGTCTATACCACTGGAACACAATGTGGATATCTCTCTGTCAACACACCGCCCAAGTCAGTCTATACCACTGGAACACAATGTGGATGTCTCTCTGTCAACACACCGCCCAAGTCAGTCTATACCACTGGAACACAATGTGGCTGTCTCCCTCTCTCAACACACCGCCCAAGTCAGTCTATACCACTGGAACACAATGTGGATGTCTCTCAACACACCGCCCAAGTCAGTCTATACCACTGGAACACAATGTGGATGTCTCTCTGTCAACACACCGCCCAACTCAGTCTATACCACTGGAACACAATGTGGATATCTCTCTGTCAACACACCGCCCAAGTCAGTCTATACCACTGGAACACAATGTGGATGTATCTCCGTCAACACACCGCCCAAGTCAGTCTATACCACTGGAACACAATGTGGCTGTCTCCCTCTCTCTCAACACACCACCCAAGTCAGTATATACCACTGGAAAACAATGTGGATGTCTCTCTGTCAACACACCGCCCAAGTCAGTCTATACAACTGGAACACAATGTGGATGCCTCTCTGTCAACACACCGCCCAAGTCAGTCTATACCACTGGAACACAATGTGGATGTCTCTCTGTCAACACACCGCCCAAGTCAGTCTATACCACTGGAACACAATGTGGATATCTCTCTGTCAACACACCGCCCAAGTCAGTCTATACCACTGGAACACAATGTGGATGTCTCTACACACCGCCCAAGTCAGTCTATACCACTGGAACACAATGTGGATGTCTCTACACACCGCCCAAGTCAGTCTATACCACTGGAACACAATGTGGATATCTCTCTGTCAACACACCGCCCAAGTCAGTCTATACCACTGGAAACAATGTGGATATCTCTCTGTCAACACACCGCCCAAGTCAGTCTATACCACTGGAACACAATGTGGATGTTTCTCCGTCAACACACCGCCCAAGTCAGTCTATACCACTGGAACACAATGTGGATGTCTCTCTGTCAACACACCGCCCAAGTCAGTCTATACCACTGGAACACAATGTGGAGGTCTCTCAACACACCGCCCAAGTCAGTCTATACCACTGGAACACAATGTGGATGCCACTCTGTCAACACACCGCCCAAGTCAGTCTATACCACTGGAACACAATGTGGATGTCTCTCTGTCAACACACCGCCCAAGTCAGTCTATACCACTGGAACACAATGTGGATATCTCTCTGTCAACACACCGCCCAAGTCAGTCTATACCACTGGAACACAATGTGGATGTCTCTCAACACACCGCCCAAGCCAGTCTATACAACTGGAACACAATGTGGATGCCTCTCTGTCAACACACCGCCCAAGTCGGTCTATACCACTGGAACACAATGTGGATGTCTCTACACACCGCCCAAGTCAGTCTATACCACTGGAACACAATGTGGATATCTCTCTGTCAACACACCGCCCAAGTCAGTCTATACCACTGGAAACAATGTGGATATCTCTCTGTCAACACACCGCCCAAGTCAGTCTATACCACTGGAACACAATGTGGATGTCTCTCTGTCAACACACCGCCCAAGTCAGTCTATACCACTGGAACACAATGTGGATATCTCTCTGTCAACACACCGCCCAAGTCAGTCTATACCACTGGAACACAATGTGGATATCTCTCTGTCAACACACCGCCCAAGTCAGTCTATACCACTGGAACACAATGTGGATGTCTCTACACACCGCCCAAGTCAGTCTATACCACTGGAACACAATGTGGATGTCTCTCTGTCAACACACCGCCCAACTCAGTCTATACCACTGGAACACAATGTGGATATCTCTCTGTCAACACACCGCCCAAAGTCAGTCTATACCACTGGAACACAATGTGGATGTCTCTCCGTCAACACACCGCCCAAGTCAATCTATACCACTGGAACACAATGTGGATGTATCTCCGTCAACACACCGCCCAAGTCAGTCTATACCACTGGAACACAATGTGGATGTCTCCCTCTCTCTCAACACACCACCCAAGTCAGTATATACCACTGGAAAACAATGTGGATGTCTCTCTGTCAACACACCGCCCAAGTCAGTCTATACAACTGGAACACAATGTGGATGCCTCTCTGTCAACACACCGCCCAAGTCAGTCTATACCACTGGAACACAATGTGGATGTCTCTCTGTCAACACACCGCCCAAGTCAGTCTATACCACTGGAACACAATGTGGATATCTCTCTGTCAACACACCGCCCAAGTCAGTCTATACCACTGGAACACAATGTGGATGTCTCTACACACCGCCCAAGTCAGTCTATACCACTGGAACACAATGTGGATATCTCTCTGTCAACACACCGCCCAAGTCAGTCTATACCACTGGAAACAATGTGGATATCTCTCTGTCAACACACCGCCCAAGTCAGTCTATACCACTGGAACACAATGTGGATGTTTCTCCGTCAACACACCGCCCAAGTCAGTCTATACCACTGGAACACAATGTGGATGTCTCTCTGTCAACACACCGCCCAAGTCAGTCTATACCACTGGAACACAATGTGGATATCTCTCTGTCAACACACCGCCCAAGTCAGTCTATACCACTGGAACACAATGTGGATGTCTCTACACACCGCCCAAGTCAGTCTATACCACTGGAACACAATGTGGATATCTCTCTGTCAACACACCGCCCAAGTCAGTCTATACCACTGGAAACAATGTGGATATCTCTCTGTCAACACACCGCCCAAGTCAGTCTATACCACTGGAACACAATGTGGATGTTTCTCCGTCAACACACCGCCCAAGTCAGTCTATACCACTGGAACACAATGTGGATATCTCTCTGTCAACACACTGCCCAAGTCAGTCTATACCACTGGAACACAATGTGGAGGTCTCTCAACACACCGCCCAAGTCAGTCTATACCACTGGAACACAATGTGGATGCCACTCTGTCAACACACCGCCCAAGTCAGTCTATACCACTGGAACACAATGTGGATGTCTCTCTGTCAACACACCGCCCAAGTCAGTCTATACCACTGGAACGCAATGTGGATGTCTCTCCGTCAACACACCGCCCAAGTCAATCTATACCACTGGAACACAATGTGGATGTATCTCCGTCAACACACCGCCCAAGTCAGTCTATACCACTGGAACACAATGTGGATGTCTCCCTCTCTCTCAACACACCACCCAAGTCAGTATATACCACTGGAAAACAATGTGGATGTCTCTCTGTCAACACACCGCCCAAGTCAGTCTATACAACTGGAACACAATGTGGATGCCTCTCTGTCAACACACCGCCCAAGTCAGTCTATACCACTGGAACACAATGTGGATGTCTCTCTGTCAACACACCGCCCAAGTCAGTCTATACCACTGGAACACAATGTGGATATCTCTGTCAACACACCGCCCAAGTCAGTCTATACCACTGGAACACAATGTGGATGTCTCTACACACCGCCCAAGTCAGTCTATACCACTGGAACACAATGTGGATATCTCTCTGTCAACACACCGCCCAAGTCAGTCTATACCACTGGAAACAATGTGGATATCTCTCTGTCAACACACCGCCCAAGTCAGTCTATACCACTGGAACACAATGTGGATGTTTCTCCGTCAACACACCGCCCAAGTCAGTCTATACCACTGGAACACAATGTGGATGTCTCTCTGTCAACACACCTCCCAAGTCAGTCTATACCACTGGAACACAATGTGGATATCTCTCTGTCAACACACCGCCCAAGTCAGTCTATACCACTGGAACACAATGTGGATGTCTCTACACACCGCCCAAGTCAGTCTATACCACTGGAACACAATGTGGATATCTCTCTGTCAACACACCGCCCAAGTCAGTCTATACCACTGGAAACAATGTGGATATCTCTCTGTCAACACACCGCCCAAGTCAGTCTATACCACTGGAACACAATGTGGATGTTTCTCCGTCAACACACCGCCCAAGTCAGTCTATACCACTGGAACACAATGTGGATGTCTCTCTGTCAACACACTGCCCAAGTCAGTCTATACCACTGGAACACAATGTGGAGGTCTCTCAACACACCGCCCAAGTCAGTCTATACCACTGGAACACAATGTGGATGCCACTCTGTCAACACACCGCCCAAGTCAGTCTATACCACTGGAACACAATGTGGATGTCTCTCTGTCAACACACCGCCCAAGTCAGTCTATACCACTGGAACACAATGTGGATGTCTCTCTGTCAACACACCGCCCAAGTCAGTCTATACCACTGGAACGCAATGTGGATATCTCTCTGTCAACACACCGCCCAAGTCAGTCTATACCACTGGAACACAATGTGGATGTCTCTCTGTCAACACACCGCCCAAGTCAGTCTATACCACTGGAACACAATGTGGCTGTCTCCCTCTCTCAACACACCGCCCAAGTCAGTCTATACCACTGAAACACAATGTGGATGTCTCTCAACACACCGCCCAAGCCAGTCTATACAACTGGAACACAATGTGGATGCCTCTCTGTCAACACACCGCCCAAGTCAGTCTATACCACTGGAACACAATGTGGATGTCTCTACACACCGCCCAAGTCAGTCTATACCACTGGAACACAATGTGGATATCTCTCTGTCAACACACCGCCCAACTCAGTCTATACCACTGGAACACAATGTGGATATCTCTCTGTCAACACACCGCCCAAGTCAGTCTATACCACTGGAACACAATGTGGATGTCTCTCCGTCAACACACCGCCCAAGTCAGTCTATACCACTGGAACACAATGTGGATGTCTCTCCGTCAACACACCGCCCAAGTCAGTCTATACCACTGGAACACAATGTGGATGCCTCTCTGTCAACACACCGCCCAAGTCAGTCTATACCACTGGAACACAATGTGGAGGTCTCTCAACACACCGCCCAAGTCAGTCTATACCACTGGAACACAATGTGGATGCCACTCTGTCAACACACCGCCCAAGTCAGTCTATACCACTGGAACACAATGTGGATGCCACTCTGTCAACACACCGCCCAAGTCAGTCTATACCACTGGAACACAATGTGGATGTCTCTCTGTCAACACACCGCCCAAGTCAGTCTATACCACTGGAACACAATGTGGATATCTCTCTGTCAACACACCGCCCAAGTCAGTCTATACCACTGGAACACAATGTGGATATCTCTCTGTCAACACACCGCCCAAGTCAGTCTATACCACTGGAACACAATGTGGATGTCTCTACACACCGCCCAAGTCAGTCTATACCACTGGAACACAATGTGGATGTCTCTCTGTCAACACACCGCCCAACTCAGTCTATACCACTGGAACACAATGTGGATATCTCTCTGTCAACACACCGCCCAAGTCAGTCTATACCACTGGAACACAATGTGGATGTCTCTCCGTCAACACACCGCCCAAGTCAGTCTATACCACTGGAACACAATGTGGATGTATCTCCGTCAACACACCGCCCAAGTCAGTCTATACCACTGGAACACAATGTGGATGTCTCTCCGTCAACACACCGCCCAAGTCAGTCTATACCACTGGAACACAATGTGGCTGTCTCCCTCTCTCTCAACACACCACCCAAGTCAGTATATACCACTGGAAAACAATGTGGATGTCTCTCTGTCAACACACCGCCCAAGTCAGTCTATACAACTGGAACACAATGTGGATGCCTCTCTGTCAACACACCGCCCAAGTCAGTCTATACCACTGGAACACAATGTGGATGTCTCTCTGTCAACACACCGCCCAAGTCAGTCTATACCACTGGAACACAATGTGGATGTCTCTACACACCGCCCAAGTCAGTCTATACCACTGGAACACAATGTGGATATCTCTCTGTCAACACACCGCCCAAGTCAGTCTATACCACTGGAAACAATGTGGATATCTCTCTGTCAACACACCGCCCAAGTCAGTCTATACCACTGGAACACAATGTGGATGTTTCTCCGTCAACACACCGCCCAAGTCAGTCTATACCACTGGAACACAATGTGGATGTCTCTCTGTCAACACACCGCCCAAGTCAGTCTATACCACTGGAACACAATGTGGATATCTCTCTGTCAACACACCGCCCAAGTCAGTCTATACCACTGGAACACAATGTGGATGTCTCTCTGTCAACACACCGCCCAAGTCAGTCTATACCACTGGAACACAATGTGGATATCTCTCTGTCAACACACCGCCCAAGTCAGTCTATACCACTGGAACACAATGTGGATGTCTCTCTGTCAACACACCGCCCAAGTCAGTCTATACCACTGGAACACAATGTGGCTGTCTCCCTCTCTCAACACACCGCCCAAGTCAGTCTATACCACTGGAACACAATGTGGATGTCTCTCAACACACCGCCCAAGTCAGTCTATACCACTGGAACACAATGTGGATGTCTCTCTGTCAACACACCGCCCAACTCAGTCTATACCACTGGAACACAATGTGGATATCTCTCTGTCAACACACCGCCCAAGTCAGTCTATACCACTGGAACACAATGTGGATGTATCTCCGTCAACACACCGCCCAAGTCAATCTATACCACTGGAACACAATGTGGATGTATCTCCGTCAACACACCGCCCAAGTCAGTCTATACCACTGGAACACAATGTGGCTGTCTCCCTCTCTCTCAACACACCACCCAAGTCAGTATATACCACTGGAAAACAATGTGGATGTCTCTCTGTCAACACACCGCCCAAGTCAGTCTATACAACTGGAACACAATGTGGATGCCTCTCTGTCAACACACCGCCCAAGTCAGTCTATACCACTGGAACACAATGTGGATGTCTCTCTGTCAACACACCGCCCAAGTCAGTCTATACCACTGGAACACAATGTGGATATCTCTCTGTCAACACACCGCCCAAGTCAGTCTATACCACTGGAACACAATGTGGATGTCTCTACACACCGCCCAAGTCAGTCTATACCACTGGAACACAATGTGGATGTCTCTACACACCGCCCAAGTCAGTCTATACCACTGGAACACAATGTGGATATCTCTCTGTCAACACACCGCCCAAGTCAGTCTATACCACTGGAAACAATGTGGATATCTCTCTGTCAACACACCGCCCAAGTCAGTCTATACCACTGGAACACAATGTGGATGTTTCTCCGTCAACACACCGCCCAAGTCAGTCTATACCACTGGAACACAATGTGGATGTCTCTCTGTCAACACACCGCCCAAGTCAGTCTATACCACTGGAACACAATGTGGAGGTCTCTCAACACACCGCCCAAGTCAGTCTATACCACTGGAACACAATGTGGATGCCACTCTGTCAACACACCGCCCAAGTCAGTCTATACCACTGGAACACAATGTGGATGTCTCTCTGTCAACACACCGCCCAAGTCAGTCTATACCACTGGAACACAATGTGGATATCTCTCTGTCAACACACCGCCCAAGTCAGTCTATACCACTGGAACACAATGTGGATGTCTCTCAACACACCGCCCAAGCCAGTCTATACAACTGGAACACAATGTGGATGCCTCTCTGTCAACACACCGCCCAAGTCGGTCTATACCACTGGAACACAATGTGGATGTCTCTACACACCGCCCAAGTCAGTCTATACCACTGGAACACAATGTGGATATCTCTCTGTCAACACACCGCCCAAGTCAGTCTATACCACTGGAAACAATGTGGATATCTCTCTGTCAACACACCGCCCAAGTCAGTCTATACCACTGGAACACAATGTGGATGTCTCTCTGTCAACACACCGCCCAAGTCAGTCTATACCACTGGAACACAATGTGGATATCTCTCTGTCAACACACCGCCCAAGTCAGTCTATACCACTGGAACACAATGTGGATATCTCTCTGTCAACACACCGCCCAAGTCAGTCTATACCACTGGAACACAATGTGGATGTCTCTACACACCGCCCAAGTCAGTCTATACCACTGGAACACAATGTGGATGTCTCTCTCTCAACACACCACCCAAGTCAGTATATACCACTGGAAAACAATGTGGATGTCTCTCTGTCAACACACCGCCCAAGTCAGTCTATACAACTGGAACACAATGTGGATGCCTCTCTGTCAACACACCGCCCAAGTCAGTCTATACCACTGGAACACAATGTGGATGTCTCTCTGTCAACACACCGCCCAAGTCAGTCTATACCACTGGAACACAATGTGGATATCTCTCTGTCAACACACCGCCCAAGTCAGTCTATACCACTGGAACACAATGTGGATGTCTCTACACACCGCCCAAGTCAGTCTATACCACTGGAACACAATGTGGATATCTCTCTGTCAACACACCGCCCAAGTCAGTCTATACCACTGGAAACAATGTGGATATCTCTCTGTCAACACACCGCCCAAGTCAGTCTATACCACTGGAACACAATGTGGATGTTTCTCCGTCAACACACCGCCCAAGTCAGTCTATACCACTGGAACACAATGTGGATGTCTCTCTGTCAACACACCGCCCAAGTCAGTCTATACCACTGGAACACAATGTGGATATCTCTCTGTCAACACACCGCCCAAGTCAGTCTATACCACTGGAACACAATGTGGATGTCTCTACACACCGCCCAAGTCAGTCTATACCACTGGAACACAATGTGGATATCTCTCTGTCAACACACCGCCCAAGTCAGTCTATACCACTGGAAACAATGTGGATATCTCTCTGTCAACACACCGCCCAAGTCAGTCTATACCACTGGAACACAATGTGGATGTTTCTCCGTCAACACACCGCCCAAGTCAGTCTATACCACTGGAACACAATGTGGATATCTCTCTGTCAACACACTGCCCAAGTCAGTCTATACCACTGGAACACAATGTGGAGGTCTCTCAACACACCGCCCAAGTCAGTCTATACCACTGGAACACAATGTGGATGCCACTCTGTCAACACACCGCCCAAGTCAGTCTATACCACTGGAACACAATGTGGATGTCTCTCTGTCAACACACCGCCCAAGTCAGTCTATACCACTGGAACGCAATGTGGATGTCTCTCCGTCAACACACCGCCCAAGTCAATCTATACCACTGGAACACAATGTGGATGTATCTCCGTCAACACACCGCCCAAGTCAGTCTATACCACTGGAACACAATGTGGATGTCTCCCTCTCTCTCAACACACCACCCAAGTCAGTACATACCACTGGAAAACAATGTGGATGTCTCTCTGTCAACACACCGCCCAAGTCAGTCTATACAACTGGAACACAATGTGGATGCCTCTCTGTCAACACACCGCCCAAGTCAGTCTATACCACTGGAACACAATGTGGATGTCTCTCTGTCAACACACCGCCCAAGTCAGTCTATACCACTGGAACACAATGTGGATGTCTCTACACACCGCCCAAGTCAGTCTATACCACTGGAACACAATGTGGATATCTCTCTGTCAACACACCGCCCAAGTCAGTCTATACCACTGGAAACAATGTGGATATCTCTCTGTCAACACACCGCCCAAGTCAGTCTATACCACTGGAACACAATGTGGATGTTTCTCCGTCAACACACCGCCCAAGTCAGTCTATACCACTGGAACACAATGTGGATGTCTCTCTGTCAACACACCGCCCAAGTCAGTCTATACCACTGGAACACAATGTGGAGGTCTCTCAACACACCGCCCAAGTCAGTCTATACCACTGGAACACAATGTGGATGCCACTCTGTCAACACACCGCCCAAGTCAGTCTATACCACTGGAACACAATGTGGATGTCTCTCTGTCAACACACCGCCCAAGTCAGTCTATACCACTGGAACACAATGTGGATATCTCTCTGTCAACACACCGCCCAAGTCAGTCTATACCACTGGAACACAATGTGGCTGTCTCCCTCTCTCAACACACCGCCCAAGTCAGTCTATACCACTGGAACACAATGTGGATGTCTCTCAACACACCGCCCAAGCCAGTCTATACAACTGGAACACAATGTGGATGCCTCTCTGTCAACACACCGCCCAAGTCAGTCTATACCACTGGAACACAATGTGGATGTCTCTACACACCGCCCAAGTCAGTCTATACCACTGGAACACAATGTGGATATCTCTCTGTCAACACACCGCCCAACTCAGTCTATACCACTGGAACACAATGTGGATATCTCTCTGTCAACACACCGCCCAAGTCAGTCTATACCACTGGAACACAATGTGGATGTCTCTCCGTCAACACACCGCCCAAGTCAGTCTATACCACTGGAACACAATGTGGATGTCTCTCCGTCAACACACCGCCCAAGTCAGTCTATACCACTGGAACACAATGTGGATGTCTCTCCGTCAACACACCGCCCAAGTCAGTCTATACCACTGGAACACAATGTGGATGTCTCTCCGTCAACACACCGCCCAAGTCAGTCTATACCACTGGAACACAATGTGGATGTCTCTCTGTCAACACACCGCCCAAGTCAGTCTATACCACTGGAACACAATGTGGATGCCTCTCTGTCAACACACCGCCCAAGTCAGTCTATACCACTGGAACACAATGTGGAGGTCTCTCAACACACCGCCCAAGTCAGTCTATACCACTGGAACACAATGTGGATGCCACTCTGTCAACACACCGCCCAAGTCAGTCTATACCACTGGAACACAATGTGGATGCCACTCTGTCAACACACCGCCCAAGTCAGTCTATACCACTGGAACACAATGTGGATGTCTCTCTGTCAACACACCGCCCAAGTCAGTCTATACCACTGGAACACAATGTGGATATCTCTCTGTCAACACACCGCCCAAGTCAGTCTATACCACTGGAACACAATGTGGATATCGCTCTGTCAACACACCGCCCAAGTCAGTCTATACCACTGGAACACAATGTGGCTGTCTCCCTCTCTCAACACACCGCCCAAGTCAGTCTATACCACTGGAACACAATGTGGATGTCTCTCCGTCAACACACCGCCCAAGTCAGTCTATACCACTGGAACACAATGTGGATGTCTCTCTGTCAACACACCGCCCAAGTCAGTCTATACCACTGGAACACAATGTGGATGCCTCTCTGTCAACACACCGCCCAAGTCAGTCTATACCACTGGAACACAATGTGGAGGTCTCTCAACACACCGCCCAAGTCAGTCTATACAACTGGAACACAATGTGGATGCCACTCTGTCAACACACCGCCCAAGTCAGTCTATACAACTGGAACACAATGTGGATGCCTCTCTGTCAACACACCGCCCAAGTCAGTCTATACCACTGGAACACAATGTGGATGTCTCTCTGTCAACACACCGCCCAAGTCAGTCTATACCACTGGAACACAATGTGGATGTCTCTACACACCGCCCAAGTCAGTCTATACCACTGGAACACAATGTGGATATCTCTCTGTCAACACACCGCCCAAGTCAGTCTATACCACTGGAAACAATGTGGATATCTCTCTGTCAACACACCGCCCAAGTCAGTCTATACCACTGGAACACAATGTGGGTGTTTCTCCGTCAACACACCGCCCAAGTCAGTCTATACCACTGGAACACAATGTGGATGTCTCTCTGTCAACACACTGCCCAAGTCAGTCTATACCACTGGAACACAATGTGGAGGTCTCTCAACACACCGCCCAAGTCAGTCTATACCACTGGAACACAATGTGGATGCCACTCTGTCAACACACCGCCCAAGTCAGTCTATACCACTGGAACACAATGTGGATGTCTCTCTGTCAACACACCGCCCAAGTCAGTCTATACCACTGGAACACAATGTGGATATCTCTCTGTCAACACACCGCCCAAGTCAGTCTATACCACTGGAACACAATGTGGATGTCTCTCTGTCAACACACCGCCCAAGTCAGTCTATACCACTGGAACACAATGTGGCTGTCTCCCTCTCTCAACACACCGCCCAAGTCAGTCTATACCACTGGAACACAATGTGGATGTCTCTCAACACCCCGCCCAAGCCAGTCTATACAACTGGAACACAATGTGGATGCCTCTCTGTCAACACACCGCCCAAGTCAGTCTATACCACTGGAACACAATGTGGATGTCTCTACACACCGCCCAAGTCAGTCTATACCACTGGAACACAATGTGGATATCTCTCTGTCAACACACCGCCCAACTCAGTCTATACCACTGGAACACAATGTGGATATCTCTCTGTCAACACACCGCCCAAGTCAGTCTATACCACTGGAACACAATGTGGATGTCTCTCCGTCAACACACCGCCCAAGTCAGTCTATACCACTGGAACACAATGTGGATGTCTCTCCGTCAACACACCGCCCAAGTCAGTCTATACCACTGGAACACAATGTGGATGTCTCTCTGTCAACACACCGCCCAAGTCAGTCTATACAACTGGAACACAATGTGGATGCCTCTCTGTCAACACACCGCCCAAGTCAGTCTATACCACTGGAACACAATGTGGATGTCTCTCTGTCAACACACCGCCCAAGTCAGTCTATACCACTGGAACACAATGTGGATGTCTCTACACACCGCCCAAGTCAGTCTATACCACTGGAACACAATGTGGATATCTCTCTGTCAACACACCGCCCAAGTCAGTCTATACCACTGGAAACAATGTGGATATCTCTCTGTCAACACACCGCCCAAGTCAGTCTATACCACTGGAACACAATGTGGGTGTTTCTCCGTCAACACACCGCCCAAGTCAGTCTATACCACTGGAACACAATGTGGATGTCTCTCTGTCAACACACTGCCCAAGTCAGTCTATACCACTGGAACACAATGTGGAGGTCTCTCAACACACCGCCCAAGTCAGTCTATACCACTGGAACACAATGTGGATGCCACTCTGTCAACACACCGCCCAAGTCAGTCTATACCACTGGAACACAATGTGGATGTCTCTCTGTCAACACACCGCCCAAGTCAGTCTATACCACTGGAACACAATGTGGATATCTCTCTGTCAACACACCGCCCAAGTCAGTCTATACCACTGGAACACAATGTGGATGTCTCTCTGTCAACACACCGCCCAAGTCAGTCTATACCACTGGAACACAATGTGGCTGTCTCCCTCTCTCAACACACCGCCCAAGTCAGTCTATACCACTGGAACACAATGTGGATGTCTCTCAACACCCCGCCCAAGCCAGTCTATACAACTGGAACACAATGTGGATGCCTCTCTGTCAACACACCGCCCAAGTCAGTCTATACCACTGGAACACAATGTGGATGTCTCTACACACCGCCCAAGTCAGTCTATACCACTGGAACACAATGTGGATATCTCTCTGTCAACACACCGCCCAACTCAGTCTATACCACTGGAACACAATGTGGATATCTCTCTGTCAACACACCGCCCAAGTCAGTCTATACCACTGGAACACAATGTGGATGTCTCTCCGTCAACACACCGCCCAAGTCAGTCTATACCACTGGAACACAATGTGGATGTCTCTCCGTCAACACACCGCCCAAGTCAGTCTATACCACTGGAACACAATGTGGATGTCTCTCTGTCAACACACCGCCCAAGTCAGTCTATACCACTGGAACACAATGTGGATGCCTCTCTGTCAACACACCGCCCAAGTCAGTCTATACCACTGGAACACAATGTGGAGGTCTCTCAACACACCGCCCAAGTCAGTCTATACCACTGGAACACAATGTGGATGCCACTCTGTCAACACACCGCCCAAGTCAGTCTATACCACTGGAACACAATGTGGATGTCTCTCTGTCAACACACCGCCCAAGTCAGTCTATACCACTGGAACACAATGTGGATATCTCTCTGTCAACACACCGCCCAAGTCAGTCTATACCACTGGAACACAATGTGGATATCTCTCTGTCAACACACCGCCCAAGTCAGTCTATACCACTGGAACACAATGTGGCTGTCTCCCTCTCTCAACACACCGCCCAAGTCAGTCTATACCACTGGAACACAATGTGGATGTCTCTCAACACACCGCCCAAGCCAGTCTATACAACTGGAACACAATGTGGATGCCTCTCTGTCAACACACCGCCCAAGTCAGTCTATACCACTGGAACACAATGTGGATGTCTCTCTGTCAACACACCGCCCAAGTCAGTCTATACCACTGGAACACAATGTGGATATCTCTCTGTCAACACACCGCCCAAGTCAGTCTATACCACTGGAACACAATGTGGATGTCTCTACACACCGCCCAAGTCAGTCTATACCACTGGAACACAATGTGGATGTCTCTCTGTCAACACACCGCCCAACTCAGTCTATACCACTGGAACACAATGTGGATATCTCTCTGTCAACACACCGCCCAAGTCAGTCTATACCACTGGAACACAATGTGGATGTCTCTCCGTCAACACACCGCCCAAGTCAGTCTATACCACTGGAACACAATGTGGATGTCTCTCCGTCAACACACCGCCCAAGTCAGTCTATAACACTGGAACACAATGTGGATGTCTCTCCGTCAACACACCGCCCAAGTCAGTCTATACCACTGGAACACAATGTGGCTGTCTCCCTCTCTCTCAACACACCACCCAAGTCAGTATATACCACTGGAAAACAATGTGGATGTCTCTCTGTCAACACACCGCCCAAGTCAGTCTATACAACTGGAACACAATGTGGATGCCTCTCTGTCAACACACCGCCCAACTCAGTCTATACCACTGGAACACAATGTGGATGTCTCTCTGTCAACACACCGCCCAAGTCAGTCTATACCACTGGAACACAATGTGGATATCTCTCTGTCAACACACCGCCCAAGTCAGTCTATACCACTGGAACACAATGTGGATGTCTCTACACACCGCCCAAGTCAGTCTATACCACTGGAACACAATGTGGATATCTCTCTGTCAACACACCGCCCAAGTCAGTCTATACCACTGGAAACAATGTGGATATCTCTCTGTCAACACACCGCCCAAGTCAGTCTATACCACTGGAACACAATGTGGATGTTTCTCCGTCAACACACCGCCCAAGTCAGTCTATACCACTGGAACACAATGTGGATGTCTCTCTGTCAACACACCGCCCAAGTCAGTCTATACCACTGGAACACAATGTGGAGGTCTCTCAACACACCGCCCAAGTCAGTCTATACCACTGGAACACAATGTGGATGCCACTCTGTCAACACACCGCCCAAGTCAGTCTATACCACTGGAACACAATGTGGATGTCTCTCTGTCAACACACCGCCCAAGTCAGTCTATACCACTGGAACACAATGTGGATATCTCTGTCAACACACCGCCCAAGTCAGTCTATACCACTGGAACACAATGTGGATGTCTCTCTGTCAACACACCGCCCAAGTCAGTCTATACCACTGGAACACAATGTGGCTGTCTCCCTCTCTCAACACACCGCCCAAGTCAGTCTATACCACTGGAACACAATGTGGATGTTTCTCCGTCAACACACCGCCCAAGTCAGTCTATACCACTGGAACACAATGTGGATATCTCTCTGTCAACACACTGCCCAAGTCAGTCTATACCACTGGAACACAATGTGGAGGTCTCTCAACACACCGCCCAAGTCAGTCTATACCACTGGAACACAATGTGGATGCCACTCTGTCAACACACCGCCCAAGTCAGTCTATACCACTGGAACACAATGTGGATGTCTCTCTGTCAACACACCGCCCAAGTCAGTCTATACCACTGGAACGCAATGTGGATGTCTCTCCGTCAACACACCGCCCAAGTCAATCTATACCACTGGAACACAATGTGGATGTATCTCCGTCAACACACCGCCCAAGTCAGTCTATACCACTGGAACACAATGTGGATGTCTCCCTCTCTCTCAACACACCACCCAAGTCAGTACATACCACTGGAAAACAATGTGGATGTCTCTCTGTCAACACACCGCCCAAGTCAGTCTATACAACTGGAACACAATGTGGATGCCTCTCTGTCAACACACCGCCCAAGTCAGTCTATACCACTGGAACACAATGTGGATGTCTCTCTGTCAACACACCGCCCAAGTCAGTCTATACCACTGGAACACAATGTGGATGTCTCTACACACCGCCCAAGTCAGTCTATACCACTGGAACACAATGTGGATATCTCTCTGTCAACACACCGCCCAAGTCAGTCTATACCACTGGAAACAATGTGGATATCTCTCTGTCAACACACCGCCCAAGTCAGTCTATACCACTGGAACACAATGTGGATGTTTCTCCGTCAACACACCGCCCAAGTCAGTCTATACCACTGGAACACAATGTGGATGTCTCTCTGTCAACACACCGCCCAAGTCAGTCTATACCACTGGAACACAATGTGGAGGTCTCTCAACACACCGCCCAAGTCAGTCTATACCACTGGAACACAATGTGGATGCCACTCTGTCAACACACCGCCCAAGTCAGTCTATACCACTGGAACACAATGTGGATGTCTCTCTGTCAACACACCGCCCAAGTCAGTCTATACCACTGGAACACAATGTGGATATCTCTCTGTCAACACACCGCCCAAGTCAGTCTATACCACTGGAACACAATGTGGATGTCTCTCTGTCAACACACCGCCCAAGTCAGTCTATACCACTGGAACACAATGTGGCTGTCTCCCTCTCTCAACACACCGCCCAAGTCAGTCTATACCACTGGAACACAATGTGGATGTCTCTCAACACACCGCCCAAGCCAGTCTATACAACTGGAACACAATGTGGATGCCTCTCTGTCAACACACCGCCCAAGTCAGTCTATACCACTGGAACACAATGTGGATGTCTCTACACACCGCCCAAGTCAGTCTATACCACTGGAACACAATGTGGATATCTCTCTGTCAACACACCGCCCAACTCAGTCTATACCACTGGAACACAATGTGGATATCTCTCTGTCAACACACCGCCCAAGTCAGTCTATACCACTGGAACACAATGTGGATGTCTCTCCGTCAACACACCGCCCAAGTCAGTCTATACCACTGGAACACAATGTGGATGTCTCTCCGTCAACACACCGCCCAAGTCAGTCTATACCACTGGAACACAATGTGGATGTCTCTCCGTCAACACACCGCCCAAGTCAGTCTATACCACTGGAACACAATGTGGATGTCTCTCTGTCAACACACCGCCCAAGTCAGTCTATACCACTGGAACACAATGTGGATGCCTCTCTGTCAACACACCGCCCAAGTCAGTCTATACCACTGGAACACAATGTGGAGGTCTCTCAACACACCGCCCAAGTCAGTCTATACCACTGGAACACAATGTGGATGCCACTCTGTCAACACACCGCCCAAGTCAGTCTATACCACTGGAACACAATGTGGATGCCACTCTGTCAACACACCGCCCAAGTCAGTCTATACCACTGGAACACAATGTGGATGTCTCTCTGTCAACACACCGCCCAAGTCAGTCTATACCACTGGAACACAATGTGGATATCTCTCTGTCAACACACCGCCCAAGTCAGTCTATACCACTGGAACACAATGTGGATATCGCTCTGTCAACACACCGCCCAAGTCAGTCTATACCACTGGAACACAATGTGGCTGTCTCCCTCTCTCAACACACCGCCCAAGTCAGTCTATACCACTGGAACACAATGTGGATGTCTCTCCGTCAACACACCGCCCAAGTCAGTCTATACCACTGGAACACAATGTGGATGTCTCTCTGTCAACACACCGCCCAAGTCAGTCTATACCACTGGAACACAATGTGGATGCCTCTCTGTCAACACACCGCCCAAGTCAGTCTATACCACTGGAACACAATGTGGAGGTCTCTCAACACACCGCCCAAGTCAGTCTATACAACTGGAACACAATGTGGATGCCACTCTGTCAACACACCGCCCAAGTCAGTCTATACAACTGGAACACAATGTGGATGCCTCTCTGTCAACACACCGCCCAAGTCAGTCTATACCACTGGAACACAATGTGGATGTCTCTCTGTCAACACACCGCCCAAGTCAGTCTATACCACTGGAACACAATGTGGATGTCTCTACACACCGCCCAAGTCAGTCTATACCACTGGAACACAATGTGGATATCTCTCTGTCAACACACCGCCCAAGTCAGTCTATACCACTGGAAACAATGTGGATATCTCTCTGTCAACACACCGCCCAAGTCAGTCTATACCACTGGAACACAATGTGGATGTTTCTCCGTCAACACACCGCCCAAGTCAGTCTATACCACTGGAACACAATGTGGATGTCTCTCTGTCAACACACCGCCCAAGTCAGTCTATACCACTGGAACACAATGTGGAGGTCTCTCAACACACCGCCCAAGTCAGTCTATACCACTGGAACACAATGTGGATGCCACTCTGTCAACACACCGCCCAAGTCAGTCTATACCACTGGAACACAATGTGGATGTCTCTCTGTCAACACACCGCCCAAGTCAGTCTATACCACTGGAACACAATGTGGATATCTCTCTGTCAACACACCGCCCAAGTCAGTCTATACCACTGGAACACAATGTGGATGTCTCTCTGTCAACACACCGCCCAAGTCAGTCTATACCACTGGAACACAATGTGGCTGTCTCCCTCTCTCAACACACCGCCCAAGTCAGTCTATACCACTGGAACACAATGTGGATGTCTCTCAACACCCCGCCCAAGCCAGTCTATACAACTGGAACACAATGTGGATGCCTCTCTGTCAACACACCGCCCAAGTCAGTCTATACCACTGGAACACAATGTGGATGTCTCTACACACCGCCCAAGTCAGTCTATACCACTGGAACACAATGTGGATATCTCTCTGTCAACACACCGCCCAACTCAGTCTATACCACTGGAACACAATGTGGATATCTCTCTGTCAACACACCGCCCAAGTCAGTCTATACCACTGGAACACAATGTGGATGTCTCTCCGTCAACACACCGCCCAAGTCAGTCTATACCACTGGAACACAATGTGGATGTCTCTCCGTCAACACACCGCCCAAGTCAGTCTATACCACTGGAACACAATGTGGATGTCTCTCTGTCAACACACCGCCCAAGTCAGTCTATACAACTGGAACACAATGTGGATGCCTCTCTGTCAACACACCGCCCAAGTCAGTCTATACCACTGGAACACAATGTGGATGTCTCTCTGTCAACACACCGCCCAAGTCAGTCTATACCACTGGAACACAATGTGGATGTCTCTACACACCGCCCAAGTCAGTCTATACCACTGGAACACAATGTGGATATCTCTCTGTCAACACACCGCCCAAGTCAGTCTATACCACTGGAAACAATGTGGATATCTCTCTGTCAACACACCGCCCAAGTCAGTCTATACCACTGGAACACAATGTGGGTGTTTCTCCGTCAACACACCGCCCAAGTCAGTCTATACCACTGGAACACAATGTGGATGTCTCTCTGTCAACACACTGCCCAAGTCAGTCTATACCACTGGAACACAATGTGGAGGTCTCTCAACACACCGCCCAAGTCAGTCTATACCACTGGAACACAATGTGGATGCCACTCTGTCAACACACCGCCCAAGTCAGTCTATACCACTGGAACACAATGTGGATGTCTCTCTGTCAACACACCGCCCAAGTCAGTCTATACCACTGGAACACAATGTGGATATCTCTCTGTCAACACACCGCCCAAGTCAGTCTATACCACTGGAACACAATGTGGATGTCTCTCTGTCAACACACCGCCCAAGTCAGTCTATACCACTGGAACACAATGTGGCTGTCTCCCTCTCTCAACACACCGCCCAAGTCAGTCTATACCACTGGAACACAATGTGGATGTCTCTCAACACCCCGCCCAAGCCAGTCTATACAACTGGAACACAATGTGGATGCCTCTCTGTCAACACACCGCCCAAGTCAGTCTATACCACTGGAACACAATGTGGATGTCTCTACACACCGCCCAAGTCAGTCTATACCACTGGAACACAATGTGGATATCTCTCTGTCAACACACCGCCCAACTCAGTCTATACCACTGGAACACAATGTGGATATCTCTCTGTCAACACACCGCCCAAGTCAGTCTATACCACTGGAACACAATGTGGATGTCTCTCCGTCAACACACCGCCCAAGTCAGTCTATACCACTGGAACACAATGTGGATGTCTCTCCGTCAACACACCGCCCAAGTCAGTCTATACCACTGGAACACAATGTGGATGTCTCTCTGTCAACACACCGCCCAAGTCAGTCTATACCACTGGAACACAATGTGGATGCCTCTCTGTCAACACACCGCCCAAGTCAGTCTATACCACTGGAACACAATGTGGAGGTCTCTCAACACACCGCCCAAGTCAGTCTATACCACTGGAACACAATGTGGATGCCACTCTGTCAACACACCGCCCAAGTCAGTCTATACCACTGGAACACAATGTGGATGTCTCTCTGTCAACACACCGCCCAAGTCAGTCTATACCACTGGAACACAATGTGGATATCTCTCTGTCAACACACCGCCCAAGTCAGTCTATACCACTGGAACACAATGTGGATATCTCTCTGTCAACACACCGCCCAAGTCAGTCTATACCACTGGAACACAATGTGGCTGTCTCCCTCTCTCAACACACCGCCCAAGTCAGTCTATACCACTGGAACACAATGTGGATGTCTCTCAACACACCGCCCAAGCCAGTCTATACAACTGGAACACAATGTGGATGCCTCTCTGTCAACACACCGCCCAAGTCAGTCTATACCACTGGAACACAATGTGGATGTCTCTCTGTCAACACACCGCCCAAGTCAGTCTATACCACTGGAACACAATGTGGATATCTCTCTGTCAACACACCGCCCAAGTCAGTCTATACCACTGGAACACAATGTGGATGTCTCTACACACCGCCCAAGTCAGTCTATACCACTGGAACACAATGTGGATGTCTCTCTGTCAACACACCGCCCAACTCAGTCTATACCACTGGAACACAATGTGGATATCTCTCTGTCAACACACCGCCCAAGTCAGTCTATACCACTGGAACACAATGTGGATGTCTCTCCGTCAACACACCGCCCAAGTCAGTCTATACCACTGGAACACAATGTGGATGTATCTCCGTCAACACACCGCCCAAGTCAGTCTATACCACTGGAACACAATGTGGATGTCTCTCCGTCAACACACCGCCCAAGTCAGTCTATACCACTGGAACACAATGTGGCTGTCTCCCTCTCTCTCAACACACCACCCAAGTCAGTATATACCACTGGAAAACAATGTGGATGTCTCTCTGTCAACACACCGCCCAAGTCAGTCTATACAACTGGAACACAATGTGGATGCCTCTCTGTCAACACACCGCCCAACTCAGTCTATACCACTGGAACACAATGTGGATGTCTCTCTGTCAACACACCGCCCAAGTCAGTCTATACCACTGGAACACAATGTGGATATCTCTCTGTCAACACACCGCCCAAGTCAGTCTATACCACTGGAACACAATGTGGATGTCTCTACACACCGCCCAAGTCAGTCTATACCACTGGAACACAATGTGGATATCTCTCTGTCAACACACCGCCCAAGTCAGTCTATACCACTGGAAACAATGTGGATATCTCTCTGTCAACACACCGCCCAAGTCAGTCTATACCACTGGAACACAATGTGGATGTTTCTCCGTCAACACACCGCCCAAGTCAGTCTATACCACTGGAACACAATGTGGATGTCTCTCTGTCAACACACCGCCCAAGTCAGTCTATACCACTGGAACACAATGTGGAGGTCTCTCAACACACCGCCCAAGTCAGTCTATACCACTGGAACACAATGTGGATGCCACTCTGTCAACACACCGCCCAAGTCAGTCTATACCACTGGAACACAATGTGGATGTCTCTCTGTCACCACACCGCCCAAGTCAGTCTATACCACTGGAACACAATGTGGATATCTCTCTGTCAACACACCGCCCAAGTCAGTCTATACCACTGGAACACAATGTGGATGTCTCTCTGTCAACACACCGCCCAAGTCAGTCTATACCACTGGAACACAATGTGGCTGTCTCCCTCTCTCAACACACCGCCCAAGTCAGTCTATACCACTGGAACACAATGTGGATGTCTCTCAACACACCGCCCAAGCCAGTCTATACAACTGGAACACAATGTGGATGCCTCTCTGTCAACACACCGCCCAAGTCAGTCTATACCACTGGAACACAATGTGGATGTCTCTATACACCGCCCAAGTCAGTCTATACCACTGGAACACAATGTGGATATCTCTCTGTCAACACACCGCCCAAGTCAGTCTATACCACTGGAAACAATGTGGCTGTCTCTCAACACACCGCCCAAGTCAGTCTATACCACTGGAACACAATGTGGATGTCTCTCTGTCAACACACCGCCCAACTCAGTCTATACCACTGGAACACAATGTGGATATCTCTCTGTCAACACACCGCCCAAGTCAGTCTATACCACTGGAACACAATGTGGATGTCTCTACACACCGCCCAAGTCAGTCTATACCACTGGAACACAATGTGGATATCTCTCTGTCAACACACCGCCCAAGTCAGTCTATACCACTGGAAACAATGTGGATATCTCTCTGTCAACACACCGCCCAAGTCAGTCTATACCACTGGAACACAATGTGGATGTCTCTCTGTCAACACACCGCCCAAGTCAGTCTATACCACTGGAACACAATGTGGATATCTCTCTGTCAACACACCGCCCAAGTCAGTCTATACCACTGGAACACAATGTGGATGTCTCTCAACACACCGCCCAAGTCAGTCTATACCACTGGAACACAATGTGGATGTCTCTCTGTCAACACACCGCCCAAGTCAGTCTATACCACTGGAACACAATGTGGATATCTCTCTGTCAACACACCGCCCAAGTCAGTCTATACCACTGGAACACAATGTGGATATCTCTCTGTCAACACACCGCCCAAGTCAGTCTATACCACTGGAACACAATGTGGACTGTCTCTCTCTCGTCTCAACACACCGCCCAAGTCAGTCTATACCACTGGAACACAATGTGGATGTCTCTCTGTCAACACACCGCCCAAGTCAGTCTATACCACTGGAACACAATGTGGAGGTCTCTCAACACACCGCCCAAGTCAGTCTATACCACTGGAACACAATGTGGATGCCATCTCTGTCAACACACCGCCCAAGTCAGTCTATACCACTGGAACACAATGTGGATGTCTCTCTGTCAACACACCGCCCAAGTCAGTCTATACCACTGGAACACAATGTGGATATCTCTCTGTCAACACACCGCCCAAGTCAGTCTATACCACTGGAACACAATGTGGATGTCTCTCTGTCAACACACCGCCCAAGTCAGTCTATACCACTGGAACACAATGTGGCTGTCTCCCTCTCTCAACACACCGCCCAAGTCAGTCTATACCACTGGAACACAATGTGGATGTCTCTCAACACACCGCCCAAGCCAGTCTATACAACTGGAACACAATGTGGATGCCTCTCTGTCAACACACCGCCCAAGTCAGTCTATACCACTGGAACACAATGTGGATGTCTCTCTGTCAACACACCGCCCAAGTCAGTCTATACCACTGGAACACAATGTGGATATCTCTCTGTCAACACACCGCCCAAGTCAGTCTATACCACTGGAACACAATGTGGATGTCTCTACACACCGCCCAAGTCAGTCTATACCACTGGAACACAATGTGGATGTCTCTCTGTCAACACACCGCCCAACTCAGTCTATACCACTGGAACACAATGTGGATATCTCTCTGTCAACACACCGCCCAAGTCAGTCTATACCACTGGAACACAATGTGGATGTCTCTCCGTCAACACACCGCCCAAGTCAGTCTATACCACTGGAACACAATGTGGATGTCTCTCCGTCAACACACCGCCCAAGTCAGTCTATACCACTGGAACACAATGTGGATGTCTCTCCGTCAACACACCGCCCAAGTCAGTCTATACCACTGGAACACAATGTGGCTGTCTCCCTCTCTCTCAACACACCACCCAAGTCAGTATATACCACTGGAAAACAATGTGGATGTCTCTCTGTCAACACACCGCCCAAGTCAGTCTATACAACTGGAACACAATGTGGATGCCTCTCTGTCAACACACCGCCCAAGTCAGTCTATACCACTGGAACACAATGTGGATGTCTCTCTGTCAACACACCGCCCAAGTCAGTCTATACCACTGGAACACAATGTGGATATCTCTCTGTCAACACACCGCCCAAGTCAGTCTATACCACTGGAACACAATGTGGATGTCTCTACACACCGCCCAAGTCAGTCTATACCACTGGAACACAATGTGGATATCTCTCTGTCAACACACCGCCCAAGTCAGTCTATACCACTGGAAACAATGTGGATATCTCTCTGTCAACACACCGCCCAAGTCAGTCTATACCACTGGAACACAATGTGGATGTTTCTCCGTCAACACACCGCCCAAGTCAGTCTATACCACTGGAACACAATGTGGATGTCTCTCTGTCAACACACCGCCCAAGTCAGTCTATACCACTGGAACACAATGTGGAGGTCTCTCAACACACCGCCCAAGTCAGTCTATACCACTGGAACACAATGTGGATGCCACTCTGTCAACACACCGCCCAAGTCAGTCTATACCACTGGAACACAATGTGGATGTCTCTCTGTCAACACACCGCCCAAGTCAGTCTATACCACTGGAACACAATGTGGATATCTCTCTGTCAACACACCGCCCAAGTCAGTCTATACCACTGGAACACAATGTGGATGTCTCTCTGTCAACACACCGCCCAAGTCAGTCTATACCACTGGAACACAATGTGGCTGTCTCCCTCTCTCAACACACCGCCCAAGTCAGTCTATACCACTGGAACACAATGTGGATGTCTCTCAACACACCGCCCAAGCCAGTCTATACAACTGGAACACAATGTGGATGCCTCTCTGTCAACACACCGCCCAAGTCAGTCTATACCACTGGAACACAATGTGGATGTCTCTGTCAACACACCGCCCAAGTCAGTCTATACCACTGGAACACAATGTGGATATCTCTCTGTCAACACACCGCCCAAGTCAGTCTATACCACTGGAAACAATGTGGCTGTCTCTCAACACACCGCCCAAGTCAGTCTATACCACTGGAACACAATGTGGATGTCTCTCTGTCAACACACCGCCCAACTCAGTCTATACCACTGGAACACAATGTGGATATCTCTCTGTCAACACACCGCCCAAGTCAGTCTATACCACTGGAACACAATGTGGATGTCTCTGTCAACACACCGCCCAAGTCAGTCTATACCACTGGAACACAATGTGGATATCTCTCTGTCAACACACCGCCCAAGTCAGTCTATACCACTGGAACACAATGTGGATATCTCTCTGTCAACACACCGCCCAAGTCAGTCTATACCACTGGAACACAATGTGGATGTCTCTCTGTCAACACACCGCCCAAGTCAGTCTATACCACTGGAACACAATGTGGATGTCTCTCTGTCAACACACCGCCCAAGTCAGTCTATACCACTGGAACACAATGTGGATGTCTCTCAACACACCGCCCAAGTCAGTCTATACCACTGGAACACAATGTGGATGCCACTCTGTCAACACACCGCCCAAGTCAGTCTATACAACTGGAACACAATGTGGATGCCTCTCTGTCAACACACCGCCCAAGTCAGTCTATACCACTGGAACACAATGTGGATATCTCTCTGTCAACACACCGCCCAAGTCAGTCTATACCACTGGAACACAATGTGGATGTCTCTACACACCGCCCAAGTCAGTCTATACCACTGGAACACAATGTGGATATCTCTCTGTCAACACACCGCCCAAGTCAGTCTATACCACTGGAACACAATGTGGATATCTCTCTGTCAACACACCGCCCAAGTCAGTCTATACCACTGGAACACAATGTGGATGTTTCTCCGTCAACACACCGCCCAAGTCAGTCTATACCACTGGAACACAATGTGGATGTCTCTCTGTCAACACACCTCCCAAGTCAGTCTATACCACTGGAACACAATGTGGATATCTCTCTGTCAACACACCGCCCAAGTCAGTCTATACCACTGGAACACAATGTGGCTGTCTCCCTCTCTCAACACACCGCCCAAGTCAGTCTATACCACTGGAACACAATGTGGATGTCTCTCAACACCCCGCCCAAGCCAGTCTATACAACTGGAACACAATGTGGATGCCTCTCTGTCAACACACCGCCCAAGTCAGTCTATACCACTGGAACACAATGTGGATGTCTCTACACACCGCCCAAGTCAGTCTATACCACTGGAACACAATGTGGATATCTCTCTGTCAACACACCGCCCAACTCAGTCTATACCACTGGAACACAATGTGGATATCTCTCTGTCAACACACCGCCCAAGTCAGTCTATACCACTGGAACACAATGTGGATGTCTCTCCGTCAACACACCGCCCAAGTCAGTCTATACCACTGGAACACAATGTGGATGTCTCTCCGTCAACACACCGCCCAAGTCAGTCTATACCACTGGAACACAATGTGGATGTCTCTCTGTCAACACACCGCCCAAGTCAGTCTATACCACTGGAACACAATGTGGATGCCTCTCTGTCAACACACCGCCCAAGTCAGTCTATACCACTGGAACACAATGTGGAGGTCTCTCAACACACCGCCCAAGTCAGTCTATACCACTGGAACACAATGTGGATGCCACTCTGTCAACACACCGCCCAAGTCAGTCTATACCACTGGAACACAATGTGGATGTCTCTCTGTCAACACACCGCCCAAGTCAGTCTATACCACTGGAACACAATGTGGATATCTCTCTGTCAACACACCGCCCAAGTCAGTCTATACCACTGGAACACAATGTGGATATCTCTCTGTCAACACACCGCCCAAGTCAGTCTATACCACTGGAACACAATGTGGCTGTCTCCCTCTCTCAACACACCGCCCAAGTCAGTCTATACCACTGGAACACAATGTGGATGTCTCTCAACACACCGCCCAAGCCAGTCTATACAACTGGAACACAATGTGGATGCCTCTCTGTCAACACACCGCCCAAGTCAGTCTATACCACTGGAACACAATGTGGATGTCTCTCTGTCAACACACCGCCCAAGTCAGTCTATACCACTGGAACACAATGTGGATATCTCTCTGTCAACACACCGCCCAAGTCAGTCTATACCACTGGAACACAATGTGGATGTCTCTACACACCGCCCAAGTCAGTCTATACCACTGGAACACAATGTGGATGTCTCTCTGTCAACACACCGCCCAACTCAGTCTATACCACTGGAACACAATGTGGATATCTCTCTGTCAACACACCGCCCAAGTCAGTCTATACCACTGGAACACAATGTGGATGTCTCTCCGTCAACACACCGCCCAAGTTAGTCTATACCACTGGAACACAATGTGGATGTCTCTCCGTCAACACACCGCCCAAGTCAGTCTATAACACTGGAACACAATGTGGATGTCTCTCCGTCAACACACCGCCCAAGTCAGTCTATACCACTGGAACACAATGTGGCTGTCTCCCTCTCTCTCAACACACCACCCAAGTCAGTATATACCACTGGAAAACAATGTGGATGTCTCTCTGTCAACACACCGCCCAAGTCAGTCTATACAACTGGAACACAATGTGGATGCCTCTCTGTCAACACACCGCCCAACTCAGTCTATACCACTGGAACACAATGTGGATGTCTCTCTGTCAACACACCGCCCAAGTCAGTCTATACCACTGGAACACAATGTGGATATCTCTCTGTCAACACACCGCCCAAGTCAGTCTATACCACTGGAACACAATGTGGATGTCTCTACACACCGCCCAAGTCAGTCTATACCACTGGAACACAATGTGGATATCTCTCTGTCAACACACCGCCCAAGTCAGTCTATACCACTGGAAACAATGTGGATATCTCTCTGTCAACACACCGCCCAAGTCAGTCTATACCACTGGAACACAATGTGGATGTTTCTCCGTCAACACACCGCCCAAGTCAGTCTATACCACTGGAACACAATGTGGATGTCTCTCTGTCAACACACCGCCCAAGTCAGTCTATACCACTGGAACACAATGTGGAGGTCTCTCAACACACCGCCCAAGTCAGTCTATACCACTGGAACACAATGTGGATGCCACTCTGTCAACACACCGCCCAAGTCAGTCTATACCACTGGAACACAATGTGGATGTCTCTCTGTCAACACACCGCCCAAGTCAGTCTATACCACTGGAACACAATGTGGATGTCTCTCTGTCAACACACCGCCCAAGTCAGTCTATACCACTGGAACACAATGTGGCTGTCTCCCTCTCTCAACACACCGCCCAAGTCAGTCTATACCACTGGAACACAATGTGGATGTCTCTCAACACACCGCCCAAGCCAGTCTATACAACTGGAACACAATGTGGATGCCTCTCTGTCAACACACCGCCCAAGTCAGTCTATACCACTGGAACACAATGTGGATGTCTCTATACACCGCCCAAGTCAGTCTATACCACTGGAACACAATGTGGATATCTCTCTGTCAACACACCGCCCAAGTCAGTCTATACCACTGGAAACAATGTGGCTGTCTTCTCAACACACCGCCCAAGTCAGTCTATACCACTGGAACACAATGTGGATGTCTCTCTGTCAACACACCGCCCAACTCAGTCTATACC